>NW_024746766.1:0-60272 GCF_018991925.1 Homarus americanus
GGACCTGCAGTGTTCCATCCTGGCACTATAGGTCAGAACCTCCATTGTTCCATCCTGGCACTGTACGTCTGGACCTTCAGTTATTCACACTAGCACTATAGGTCATTACCTCCAGTGTTTCACCCTGGCACTAGAGGTAAGGACCTCCAGTGTTCCATCCTGCCATTGTAGGTCAGGACCTCCAGTGTTTCACACTGGCAGTAGAGGTCAGGACCTCCAGTGTTCCATCCTCGAACTATAGGTCAGGAACCTCCAGTGTTTGACAGTGGCACTAGAAGTCAGGACCTCCAGTGTTTCACACTGGTAGTAGAAGTCAGGACCTTCAGTGTTTCACTCTGTCACTAGAGGTCAGAACCTCCAGTGGTTTACCCTAGCACTAGAGTTCAAGACCTCCAGTGTTTCACACTGGCACTATATGTCAGCACCTCTAGTGTTCCATCCTGGCACTATAGGTCAGGACCTCCAGTGTTCCATCCTGGCACTATAGGTCAGGACCTCCAGTGTTTCACACTGGCAACATAAGTCAGGACCTCCACTGTTTCACACTGGCACTATACGTCAGCACCTCCAGTGTTTCACCCTGGCACTATAGGTCAGGACGTCCAGTGTTTTACCCTGGCACTAGAGGTCAAGACCTCCAGTGTTTCACCCTGGCAGTATAGGTCATGACCTTAAGTGTTTCACACTGGCACTATAGGTCAGCACCTCCAGTGTTCCATCCTGGCCCTATAGGTTCGGACCTCCAGTGTTCCATCCTGGCACTATAGGTCAGGACCTCCAGTGTTTCACCCTGGTACTATACTGTAGGTCAGGACCTTCAGTGTTTCACCCTGGCACTATAGGTCAGGAACTCCAGTGTTTCACCCTGGCACTATTGGTCAGGACCTACAGTGTTTCACACTGGCACTATACGTCAGCACCTCCAGTGTTCCATCCTGGCACTATAGGTCAGGACCGCCAGTGTTTCACACTTGCACTATAGGTCCGCACCTCCAGTGTTCCATCCAGGTACTATAAGTCAGCACCTCCAGTGATTCACCCTGGCAATATACAGTAGGTCAGGACGTCCAGTGTTCCATCCTGGCACTATAGGTCAGGACCTCCAATGTTTCACCCTGGCACTATAGGTCAGGACCTCCAGTGTTTCACCCTGGTAATATAGGTCAGGACCTCCAGTGTTTCACCCTGGCACTACAGGTCAGGAGCGTCAGTGTTTCACACTGGTACTAGAAGTCACGACCTCCAGTGTTTCACACTGGCACTAGAGGTCAGGAACTCCAGTGTTCCATCCTGGCACTATAGGTCAGCACCTCCAGTGTTCCATCCTGGCACTATAGGTGAGAACCTCCAGTGTTCCATCTTGGCACTATAGGTGAGCACCTCCAGTGTTCCATCCTGGCACTATAGGTCAGCACCTCCAGTGTTTCACACTGGCCCTAGAGGTCAGGACCTCCAGTGTTTCACCCTGGCACTAGAGGTCAGGACCTCCAGTGCTCCATCCTGCCATTGTAGGTCAGGACCTCCAGTGTTTCACACTGGCAGTAGAGGTCAGGACCTCCAGTGTTCCATCCTGGAACTATAGGTTAGGAACCTCCAGTGTTTGACACTGGCACTAGAAGTCAGGACCTCCAGTGTTTCAGTCTGGCATTATAGGTCAGGACCTCCAGTTTTTCACACTGGTAGTAGAAGTCAGGACCTTCAGTGTTTCACTCTGGCACTAGAGGTCAGGACCTCCAGTGGTTTACCCTAGCACTAGAGTTCAAGACCTCCAGTGTTTCACACTGGCACTATAGGTCAGCACCTCTAGTGTTCCATCCTGACACTATAGGTCAGGACCTCCAGTGTTCCATCCTGGCACTATAGGTCAGGACATCCAGTGTTTCACACTGGCACTATAAGCCAGGACCTCCACTGTTTCACTCTGGCACTATACGTCAGCACCTCCAGTGTTTCACCCTGGCACTATAGGTCAGGACGTCCAGTGTTTTACCCTGGCACTAGAGGTCAGGACCTCCAGTGTTTCACCTTGGCAGTATAGGTCATGACCTTAAGTTTTTCACACTGGCACTATAGGTCAGCACCTCCAGTGTTCCATCCTGGCACTATAGGTCAGGACCTCCAGTGTTTCACACTGGCACTATAAGTCAGGACCTCCACTGTTTCACTCTGGCACTATACGTCAGCACCTCCAGTGTTTCACCCTGGCACTAGAGGTCAGGACCTCCAGTGTTCCATCCTGGAACTATAGGTCAGGAACCTCCAGTGTTTAACACTGGCACTAGAAGTCAGGTGACACTGGCACTAGAAGTCAGGACCTCCAGTGTTTCAGTATGGCATTATAGGTCAGGAACTCCAGTGTTTCACACTGGTAGTAGAAGTCAGGACCTTCAGTGTTTCACTCTGGCACTAGAGGTCAGGACCCCCAGTGGTTTACCCTAGCACTAGAGTTCAAGACCTCCATTGTTTCACACTGGCACTATAGGTCAGCACCTCTGGTGTTCCATCCTGGCACTATAGGTCAGGACCTCTAGTGTTCCATCCTGGCACTATAGGTCAGGACCGCCAGTGTTTCACACTGTCACTATAAGTCAGGACCTCCACTGTTTTACACTGGCACTATAGGTCAGCACCTCTAGTGTTTCACCCTGGCACTAGAGGTCAGGACGTCCAGTGCTTCACCCTGGCACTAGAGGTCAGGACCTCCAGTGTTTCACCCTGGCACTATAGGTCAAGACCTTAAGTGTTTCACACTGGCACTATAGGTCAGCACCTCCAGTTTTCCATCCTGTGCATAAGTCCAGGACCGCCAGTGTTCCATCCTGGCACTATAGGTCAGGACCTCCAGTATTTCACCCTGGCTTTTTCCTGGGTCAGGACCTTCAGTGTTTTCACCCTGGCACTTTATAGGTCGGGACCTCCCAATCATTTCACCCTGGCACTATAGGTCAGGACGTCCAGTGTTTCACCCTGGCACTATTGGTCAGGACCTTAATTGTTTCACACTGGCACTATAGGTCAGCACCTCCAGGGTTCCATCCTGGCCGTATAGGTCAGGACCTCCAGTGTTTCACCCTGTCACTATAGGTCAGGACCTCCAGTGTTTCACACTGGCACTATAGGTCAGCACCTAGAGTGTTCCATCCTGGCCCTATAGGTTCGGACCTCCAGTGTTCCATCCTGGCACTATAGGTCAGGACCTCCAGTGTTTCACCCTGGTACTATACTGTAGGTCAGGATCTCCAGTGTTTCACTCTGGCACTATAGGTCAGGAACTCCAGTGTTTCATCCTGGCACCATAGGTCACGACCTCCCATGTTTCACCCTGGTACTAGAGGTCAGGACCTTCCGTGTTTCACTCTGGCACTATAGGTCAGGACCTCCAGTGTTTCACCCTGGCACTATAAGTCCCGCACCTCCCATTGTTCCATCCAGGTACTATAATTGCTTACCTCAGTGATTCACCCTGGCAATATACAGTAGGTCAGGACGTCCAGTGTTCCATCCTGGCACTATAGGTCAGGACCTCCAATGTTTCACCCTGGCACTATAGGTCAGGACCTCCAGTGTTTCACCCTGGTAATATAGGTCAGGACCTCCAGTGTTTCACCCTGGCACTACAGGTCAGGAGCGTCAGTGTTTCACACTGGCACTATAGATCAGGACCTCCAGTGTTTCACAGTGGAACTAGAAGTCAGTCATTATAGGTCAGGAGCTCCAGTGTTTCACACTGGTACTAGAAGTCACGACCTCCAGTGTTTCACACTGGCACTAGAGGTCAGGAACTCCAGTGTTCCATCCTGGCACTATAGGTCAGGACCTCCAGTGTTCCATCCTGGTACTATAGGTCAGAACCTCCAGTGTTCCATCTTGGCACTATAGGTGAGCACCTCCAGTGTTCCATCCTGGCACTATAGGTCAGCACCTCCAGTGTTTCACACTGGCCCTAGAGGTCAGGACCTCCAGTGTTTCACCCTGGCACTAGGGGTCAGGACCTCCAGTGTTCCATCCTGCCATTGTAGGTCAGGACCTCCAGTGTTTCACACTGGCAGTAGAGGTCAGGACCTCCAGTGTTCCATCCTGGAACTATAGGTTAGGAACCTCCAGTGTTTTGACACTGGCACTGGGAAGTCAGGACCTCCGGTGTTTCAGTCTGGCATTATAGGTCCAGGACCTCCAGTTTTTTCACCTGGTAGTAGAAGTCAGGACCTTCAGTGTTTCGCACTAGAGGTCAGGACCTCCAGTGGTTTACCCTAACTAGAGTTCAAGACCTCCAGTGTTTCACATAGCACTATAAGTCAGCACCTCTGGTGTTCCATCCTGACTTTTCAGGTCCAGGGACACTCCGTGTTCAATCTGGCACTATGGGTCCAGGACCTCCAGTGTTTCACACTGGCACTATAAGCCAGGACCTCCACTGTTTCACTCTGGCACTATACGTCAGCACCTCCAGTGTTTCACCCTGGCACTATAGGTCAGGACGTCCAGTGTTTTACCCTGGCATTAGAGGTCAGGACCTCCAGTGTTTCACCTTGGCAGTATAGGTCATGACCTTAAGTTTTTCACACTGGCACTATAGGTCAGCACCTCCAGTGTTCCATCCTGGCACTATAGGTCAGGACCTCCAGTGTTTCACACTGGCACTATAAGTCAGGACCTCCACTGTTTCACTCTGGCACTATACGTCAGCACCTCCAGTGTTTCACCCTGGCACTAGAGGTCAGGACCTCCAGTGTTCCATCCTGGAACTATAGGTCAGGAACCTCCAATGTTTGACACTGGCACTAGAAGTCAGGACCTCCAGTGTTTCAGTATGGCATTATAGGTCAGGAACTCCAGTGTTTCACACTGGTAGTAGAAGTCAGGACCTTCAGTGTTTCACTCTGGCACTAGAGGTCAGGACCCCCAGTGGTTTACCCTAGCACTAGAGTTCAAAACCTCCATTGTTTCACACTGGCACTATAGGTCAGCACTCTGGTGTTCCATCCTGGCACTAGCAGGTCAGACCTCTAGTGTTCCATCCACTATAGGAAACAGACCGCCAGTGTTTCTGCTTACTGCACTATAGGTCAGGACCTCCACTGTTTTACACTGGCACTATACGTCAGCACCTCTAGTGTTTCACCCTGGCACTATAGGTCAGGACGTCCAGTGCTTTACCCTGGCACTAGAGGTCAGGACCTCCAGTGTTTCACCCTGGCACTATAGGTCAAGACCTTAAGTGTTTCACACTGGCACTATAGGTCAGCACCTCCAGTTTTCTATCCTGGCCGTATAGGTCAGGACCTCCAGTGTTCCATCCTGGCACTATAGGTCAGACCTCCAGTGTTCTCACCCTGGCACTACAGGTCAGACCTCAGTGTTTCACCCTGGCACTATAGGTCAGGACCTCCAGTGTTTCACCCTGGCACTATAGGTCAGGACCTCCAGTGTTTCACCCTGGCACTATTGGTCAGGACCTTAAGTGTTTCACACTGGCACTATAGGTCAGCACCTCCAGTGTTCCATCCTGGCCCTATAGGTCAGGACCTCCAGTGTTTCACCCTGTCACTATAGGTCAGGACCTCCAGTGTTTCACACTGGCACTATAGGTCAGCACCTAGAGTGTTCCATCCTGGCACTATAGGTCAGGACCTCCAGTGTTCCATCCTGGTACTATAGGTCAGGACCTCCAGTGTTTCACCCTGGCACTATAGGTCAGGACATCCAGTGTTTCACACTGGTACTATACGTCAGCACCTCCAGTGTTTCACCCTGGCACTATAGGTCACAACCTCCAGTGTTTCACCCTGGCACTATAGGTCAGGAACTCCAGTGTTCCATCCTGGCACTATAGGTCAGAACCTCCAGTGTTTCACCCTGGCACTATAGGTCACAACCTCCAGTGTTTCACCCTGGCACTATAGGTCAGGACCTCCAGTGTTCCATCCTGGCACTATAGGTCAGAACCTCCAGTGTTTCACCCTGGCACTATATGTCAGGACCTTCAGTGTTTCACTCTGGCACTATAGGTCAGGAACTACAGTGTTTCATCCAGGCACTATAGGTCACGACCTCCCGTGTTTCACAATGGCACTATAGGTAACGACCTCCAGTGTTCCATCCTGGCACTATAGGTGAGCACCTCCAGTGTTCCATCCTGGCACTATAGGTCAGCACCTCCAGTGTTTCACACTGGCACTAGAGGTCAGGACCTCTAGTGTTCCATAATGGCACCATAGGTCAGGACCTCCAGTGTTCCATCCTGGCACTATAGGTCAGAACCTCCAGTGTTCCATCCTGGCACTATAGGTAAGCACCTCCAGTGTTCCATCCTGGCACTATACGTCCACACCTCCAGTGTTTCACCCTGGCACTATAGGTCACAACCTCCAGTGTTTCACCCTGGCACTATAGGTCAGGACCTCCAGTTTTCCATCCTGGCACTATAGGTCAGGACCTCCAGTGTTTCACCCTGGCACTATAGGTCAGGAACTTCAGTGTTTCACCCTGGTACTATAGGTCAGGACCTCCAGTGTTTCACTCTGGCACTATAGGTCAGGAACCCCAGTGTTTCATCCTTGCACTATAGGTCACGACCTCCCGTGTTTCACCCTGGCACTATAGGTCAGGACCTTCAGTGTTCCATCCGGGCACTATAGGTGAGCACCTCCAGTGTTCCATCGTGGCACTATAGGTCAGCACCTCCAGTGTTTCACACTAGCACTAGAGGTCAGGACCTCCAGTGTTCCATCCTGGCACTATAGGTCAGGACCTGCAGTGTTCCATCCTGGCAATATAGGTCAGAACCTCCATTGTTCCATCCTGGCACTGTACGTCTGAACCTTCAGTTATTCACACTAGCACTATAGGTCATTACCTCCAGTGTTTCACCCATGCACTAGAGGTAAGGACCTCCAGTGTTCCATCCTGCCATTGTAGGTCAGGACCTCTAGTGTTTCACACTGGCAGTAGAGGTCAGGACCTCCAGTGTTCCATCCTCGAACTATAGGTCAGGAACCTCCAGTGTTTGACAGTGGCACTAGAAGTCAGGACCTCCAGTGTTTCACACTGGTAGTAGAAGTCAGGACCTTCAGTGTTTCACTCTGGCACTAGAGGTCAGAACCTCCAGTGGTTTACCCTAGCACTAGAGTTCAAGACCTCCAGTGTTTCACACTGGCACTATATGTCAGCACCTCTAGTGTTCCATCCTGGCACTATAGGTCAGGACCTCCAGTGTTCCATCCTGGCACTATAGGTCAGGACCTCCAGTGTTTCACACTGGCAACATAAGTCAGGATCTCCAGTGTTTCACTCTGGCACTAGAGGTCAGAACCTCCAGTGGTTTACCCTAGCACTAGAGTTCAAGACCTCCACTGTTTCACACTGGCACTATACGTCAGCACCTCCAGTGTTTCACTCTGGCACTAGAGGTCAGGACCTCCAGTGTTTCACCCTGGCAGTATAGGTCATGACCTTAAGTGTTTCACACTGGCACTATAGGTCAGCACCTCCAGTGTTCCATCCTGGCCCTATAGGTTCGGACCTCCAGTGTTCCATCCTGGCACTATAGGTCAGGACCTCCAGTGTTTCACCCTGGTACTATACTGTAGGTCAGGACCTTCAGTGTTTCACCCTGGCACTATAGGACAGGAACTCCAGTGTTTCACCCTGGCACTATTGGTCAGGACCTCCAGTGTTTCACACTGGCACTATACGTCAGCACCTCCAGTGTTCCATCCTGGCACTATAGGTCAGGACCTCCAGTGTTTCACACTTGCACTATAGGTCCGCACCTCCAGTGTCCATCCAGGTACTATAAGTCAGCACCTCCAGTGGTTCACCCTGGCAATATACAGTAGGTCAGGACCTCCAGTGTTCCATCCTGGCACTATAGATCAGGACCTGCAGTGTTCCATCCTGGCACTATAGGTCAGAACCTCCATTGTTCCATCCTGGCACTGTACGTCTGGACCTTCAGTTATTCACACTAGCACTATAGGTCATTACCTCCAGTGTTTCACCATGGCACTAGAGGTAAGGACCTCCAGTGTTCCATCCTGCCATTGTAGGTCAGGACCTCCAGTGTTTCACACTGGCAGTAGAGGTCAGGACCTCCAGTGTTCCATCCTCGAACTATAGGTCAGGAACCTCCAGTGTTTGACAGTGGCACTAGAAGTCAGGACCTCCAATGTTTCACCCTGGCACTATAGGTCAGGACCTCCAGTGTTTCACCCTGGTAATATAGGTCAGGACCTCCAGTGTTTCACCCTGGCACTACAGGTCAGGAGCGTCAGTGTTTCACACTGGCACTATAGATCATGACCTCCAGTGTTTCACAGTGGAACTAGAAGTCAGTCATTATAGGTCAGGAGCTCCAGTGTTTCACACTGGTACTAGAAGTCACGACCTCCAGTGTTTCACACTGGCACTAGAGGTCAGGAACTCCAGTGTTCCATCCTGGCACTATAGGTGAGCACCTCCAGTGTTCCATCCTGGCACTATAGGTCAGCACCACCAGTGTTTCACACTGGCCCTAGAGGTCAGGACCTCCAGTGTTCCATCCTGGCACTATAGGTCAAGACCTCCAGTGTTCCATCCTGGCACTATAGGTGAGCACCTCCGGTGTTCCATCCTGGCACTGTACGTCAGGACTTTCAGTTTTTCACACTAGCACTATAGGTCAGGACCTCCAGTGTTTCACCCTGGCACTAGAGGTCAGGACCTCCAGTGTTCCATCCTGCCATTGTAGGTCAGGACCTCCAGTGTTTCACACTGGCAGTAGAGGTCAGGACCTCCAGTGTTCCATCCTGGAACTATAGGTTAGGAACCTCCAGTGTTTGACACTGGCACTAGAAGTCAGGACCTCCAGTGTTTCAGTCTGGCATTATAGGTCAGGACCTCCAGTTTTTCACACTGGTAGTAGAAGTCAGGACCTTCAGTGTTTCACTCTGGCACTAGAGGTCAGGACCTCCAGTGGTTTACCCTAGCACTAGAGTTCAAGACCTCCAGTGTTTCACACTGGCACTATAGGTCAGCACCTCCAGTGTGTCACACTGGCACTATAGGTCAGCACCTCTAGTGTTCCATCCTGGCACTATAGGTCAGGACCTCCAGTGTTCCATCCTGGCACTATAGGTCAGGACCTCCAGTGTTTCACACTGGCACTATAAGTCAGGACCTCCACTGTTTCACTCTGGCACTATACGTCAGCACCTCCAGTGTTTCACCCTGGCACTATAGGTCAGGACGTCCAGTGTTTTACCCTGGCACTAGAGGTCAGGACCTCCAGTGTTTCACCCTGGCAGTATACGTCATGACCTTAAGTTTTTCACACTGGCACTATAGGTCAGCACCTCCAGTATTCCATCCTGGCCCTATAGGTCAGCACCTCCAGTGTTCCATCCTGGCACTATAGGTCAGGAACCTCCAGTGTTTGACACTGGCACTAGAAGTCAGGACCTCCAGTGTTTCAGTATGGCATTATAGGTCAGGAACTCCAGTGTTTCACCCTGGCACTATTGGTCAGGACCTTAAGTGTTTCACACTGGCAATACAGGTCAGCACCTCCAGTGTTCCATCCTGGCCCTGTAGGTCAGGACCTCCAGTGTTTCACCCTGTCACTATAGGTCAGGACCTCCAGTGTTTCACACTGGCACTATAGGTCAGCACCTAGAGTGTTCCATCCTGGCACTATAGGTCAGGACCTCCAGTGTTCCCATCCTGGTACAATAGGTCAGGACCTCCAGTGTTTCACCCTGGCACTATAGGTCCAGGACCACCAGTGTTTCACACTGGTGCTATACGTCAACAACTCCAGTGTTCACCTGGCACTATAGGTCTGGCCTCCAGTGTTTCACCCCTGGCACTATAGGTCAGGGCAGTGTTCCATCTGGCACTATAGGTCAGAACACTCAGTGTTTCCTGCCCTGGCACTATAGGTCACAACCTCCAGTGTTCCATCCTGGCACTATAGGTCAGGACCTCTAGTGTTCCATCCTGGCACTATAGGTCAGGACCTCCACTGTTTTACACTGGCACTATACGTCAGCACTTCTAGTGTTTCACCCTGGCACTATAGGTCAGGACGTCCAGTGCTTTACCCTGGCACTAGAGGTCAGGACCTCCAGTGTTTCACCCTGGCACTATAGGTCAAGACCTTAAGTGTTTCACACTGGCACTATAAGTCAGCACCTCCAGTTTTCCATCCTGGCCGTATAGGTCAGGACCTCCAGTGTTCCATCCTGGCACTATAGGTCAGGACCTCCAGTGTTTCACCCTGGCACTATAGGTCAGGACCTTCAGTGTTTCACCCTGGCACTATAGGTCAGGACCTCCAGTGTTTCACCCTGGCACTATTGGTCAGGACCTTAAGTGTTTCACACTGGCACTATAGGTCAGCACCTCCAGTGTTCCATCCTGGCCCTATAGGTCAGGACCTCCAGTGTTTCACCCTGTCACTATAGGTCAGGACCTCCAGTGTTTCACACTGGCACTATAGGTCAGCACCTAGAGTGTTCCATCCTGGCACTATAGGTCAGGACCTCCAGTGTTCCATCCTGGTACAATAGATCAGGACCTCCAGTGTTTCACCCTGGCATTATAGGTCAGGACCTCCTGTGTTTCACACTGGTACGATACGTCGGCACCTCCAGTGTTTCACCCTGGCACTATAGGTCACAACCTCCAGTGTTTCACCCTGGCACTATAGGTCAGGAACTCCAGTGTTCCATCCTGGCACTATAGGTCAGAACCTCCAGTGTTTCACCCTGGCACTATAGGTCACAACCTCCAGTGTTTTACCCTGGCACTATAGGTCAGGACCTCCAGTGTTCCATCCTGGTACTTTAGGTCAGGACCTCCAGTGTTTCACCCTGGCACTATAGGTCAGGACCTCCAGTGTTTCACACTGGTACTATACGTCAGCACCTCCAGTGTTTCACCCTGGCACTATAGGTCACAACCTCCAGTGTTTCACCCTGGCACTATAGGTCAGGACCTCCAGTTTTCCATCCTGGCACTATAAGTCAGGACCTCTAGTGTTTCACACTAGCACTAGAGGTCAGGACCTCCAGTGTTCCATCCTGCCATTGTAGGTCAGGACCTCAAGTGTTTCACACTGGCAGTAGAGGTCAGGACCTCCAGTGTTCCATCCTCGAACTATAGGTCAGGACCCTCCAGTGTTTGACACTGGCACTATAAGTCAGGACCTCCACTGTTTCACACTGGCACTATACGTCAGCACCTCCAGTGTTTTACCCTGGCACTAAAGGTCAGGACCTCCAGTTTTCCATCCTGGCACTATAGGTCAGGACCTCCAGTGTTTCACCCTGGCACTATAGGTCAGGACCTCCAGTGTTCCATCCTGGCACTATAGGTCAGGACCTCCAGTGTTTCTCACTGGCACTATAAGTCAGGACCTCCACTGTTTCACACTGGCACTATAGGTGAGCACCTCCAGTGTTCCATCCTGGCACTGTAGGTCAGGACCTTCAGTTTGTCACACTAGCATTATAGGTCAGGACCTCCAGTGTTTCACCTAGGCACTAGAGGTCAGGACCACCAGTGTTCCATCCTGCCATTGTAGGTCAGGCCCTCCAGTGTTTCACACTGGCAGTAGAGGTCAGGACCTCCAGTGTTGCATCCTGGAACTATAGGTCAGGAACCTCCAGTGTTTGACACTGGCACTAGAAGTCAGGACCTCCAGTGTTTCGGTCTGGCATTGTAGGTCAGGACCTCCAGTGTTTCACACTGGTAGTAAAAGTCAGGACCTTCAGTGTTTCACTCTTGCACTAGAGGTCAGGACCCCCAGTGGTTTACTCTAGCACTAAAGTTCAAGACCTCCAGTGTTTCACACTGGCACTATAGGTCAGCACCTCTAGTGTTCCATCCTGGCACTATATGTCAGGACCTCTAGTGTTCCATCCTGGCACTATAGGTCAGGACCTCCAGTGTTTCACACTGGCACTATAAGTCAGGACCTCCACTGTTTTACGCTGGCACTATACATCAGCACCTCTAGTGTTTCACCCTGGCACTATAGGTCAGGACGTCCCAGTGCTTTACCCACCAGCACTAGGGTCAGGACTTGCTCAGTGTTTCACCCTGGCACTATAGGTCAAGACCTTAGAGTGTTTCACACTGGCACTATAGGTCCCAGCACCTCCAGTTTTCCATCTGTGCAGCAAGGGTCAGGACCTCCAGTATGTTCCATCCTGGCACTATAGGTCCAGGTTGCTCCAGTGTTCTGCCCTGGCACTATGTCCAGGACCTTCAGTGTTTCACCCTGGCACTATAGGTCAGGACCTCAGTGTTTCACCCTGGCACTGTGGTCCAGGACCTTAGAGTGTTCCACACTGGCTATAGCTCAGCACCTCAGTGTTCATCCACTGTGGCCTATAGATCCAGGACCTCCCAGTGTTCACCCACTGTCACTATAGTCCCAGGACATCCAGTGTTTCACACTGGCACTATAGGTCAGGACCACCAGTGTTCCATCCTGCCATTGTAGGTCAGGCCCTCCAGTGTTTCACACTGGCAGTAGAGGTCAGGACCTCCAGTGTTGCATCCTGGCACTATAGGTCAGGACCTCCAGTGTTTCACACTGGCACTATACGTCAGGACCTCCAGTGTTCCATCCTGGCACTATAGGTCAGAACCTCCAGTGTTCCATCCTGGCACTATAGGTCAAGACCTCCAATGTTTCACCCTGGCACTAGAGGTCAGGACCTCCAGTGTTCCATCCTCGAACTATAGGTCAGGAACCTCCAGTGTTTGACACTGGCACTATAAGTCAGGACCTCCACTGTTTCACACTGGCACTATAGGTCAGCACCTCCAGTGTTTTACCCTGGCACTAGAGGTCAGGACCTCCAGTTTTCCATCCTGGCACTATAGGTCAGGACCTCCAGTGTTTCACCCTGGCACTATAGGTCAGGACCTCCAGTGTTCCATCCTGGCACTATAGGTCAGGACCTCCAGTGTTTCTCACTGGCACTATAAGTCAGGACCTCCACTGTTTCACACTGGCACTATAGGTGAGCACCTCCAGTGTTCCATCCTGGCACTGTAGGTCAGGACCTTCAGTTTGTCACACTAGCATTATAGGTCAGGACCTCCAGTGTTTCACCTAGGCACTAGAGGTCAGGACCACCAGTGTTCCATCCTGCCATTGTAGGTCAGGCCCTCCAGTGTTTCACACTGGCAGTAGAGGTCAGGACCTCCAGTGTTGCATCCTGGAACTATAGGTCAGGAACCTCCAGTGTTTGACACTGGCACTAGAAGTCAGGACCTCCAGTGTTTCGGTCTGGCATTGTAGGTCAGGACCTCCAGTGTTTCACACTGGTAGTAAAAGTCAGGACCTTCAGTGTTTCACTCTTGCACTAGAGGTCAGGACCCCCAGTGGTTTACTCTAGCACTAAAGTTCAAGACCTCCAGTGTTTCACACTGGCACTATAGGTCAGCACCTCTAGTGTTCCATCCTGGCACTATATGTCAGGACCTCTAGTGTTCCATCCTGGCACTATAGGTCAGGACCTCCAGTGTTTCACACTGGCACTATAAGTCAGGACCTCCACTGTTTTACACTGGCACTATACATCAGCACCTCTAGTGTTTCACCCTGGCACTATAGGTCAGGACGTCCAGTGCTTTACCCTGGCACTAGAGGTCAGGACCTCCAGTGTTTCACCCTGGCACTATAGGTCAAGACCTTAAGTGTTTCACACTGGCACTATAGGTCAGCACCTCCAGTTTTCCATCCTGGCCGTATAGGTCAGGACCTCCAGTGTTCCATCCTGGCACTATAGGTCAGGACCTCCAGTGTTTCACCCTGGCACTATAGGTCAGGACCTTCAGTGTTTCACCCTGGCACTATAGGTCAGGACCTCCAGTGTTTCACCCTGGCACTATTGGTCAGGACCTTAAGTGTTTCACACTGGCACTATAGGTCAGCACCTCCAGTGTTCCATCCTGGCCCTATAGGTCAGGACCTCCAGTGTTTCACCCTGTCACTATAGGTCAGGACCTCCAGTGTTTCACACTGGCACTATAGGTCAGCACCTAGAGTGTTCCATCCTGGCACTATAGGTCAGGACCTCCCGTGTTCCATCCTGGTACTATAGGTCAGGACCTCCAGTGTTTCACCCTGGCACTATAGGTCAGGACCTCCAGTGTTTCACACTGGCACTATACGTCAGGACCTCCAGTGTTCCATCCTGGCACTATAGGTCAGAACCTCCAGTGTTCCATCCTGGCACTATAGGTCAAGACCTCCAATGTTTCACCCTGGCACTAGAGGTCAGGACCTCCAGTGTTCCATCCTGGCACTGTAGGTCAGGACCTCCAGTGTTTGACACTGGCCCTAGAAGTCAGGACCTCCAGTGTTTCAGTCTGGCATTACAGGTCAGGACCTCTAGTGTTTCACACTGGTAGTAGAAGTCAGGACCTTCAGTGCTTCAATCTGGCACTCGAGGGCAGGACGTCCAGTGGTTTACTCTGGCACTAGAGGTCAAGACCTCCAGTGTTTCACACTGGCACTATAGGTCAGCACCTACAGTGTTCCATCCTGGCACTATAGGTCAGGAGCTCCAGTGTCCATCCTGGCACTATAGGTAAGGACCTCCAGTGTTTCACACTGGCACTATAGGTCAGGACCTCCACTGTTTCACACTGGCACTATATGTCAGCACGTCCAGTGTTTCACCCTGGCACTATAGGTCAGGACGTCCAGTGTTTTACCCTGGCACTAGAGGTCAGGACCTCCAGTGTTTCACCCTGGCACTATAGGTCATGACCTTAAGTGTTTCACACTGGCACTACAGGTCAGCACCTCCAGTGTTCCATCCTGGCCCTATAGGTCAGGACCTCCAGTGTTCCATCCTGGGAATATTGGTCAGGACCTCCAGTGTTTCACCCTGGCACTATAGGTAAGATCCTACATTGTTCCATCCTGGCACTATAGGTGAGCACCTCCAGTGTTCCATCCTGGCACTAGAGGTCAGGACCTCCAGTGTTCTATCCTGGCACTATAGGTCAAGACCTCCAGTGTTCCATCCTGGCACTATAGGTGAGCACCTCCAGTGTTCCATCCTGGCACTGTAGGTCAGGACCTTCAGTTTTTCACACTACCACTATAGGTCAGGACCTCCAGTGTTTCACCCTGGCACTAGAGGTCAGGACCTCCAGTGTTCCATCCTGCCATTGTAGGTCAGGACCTCCAGTGTTTCACACTGGAAGTAGAGGTCAGGACCTCCAGTGTTCCATCCTGGAACTATAGGGAAGGAACCTCCAGTGTTTGATACTGGCACTAGAAGTCAGGACCTCCAGTGTTTCAGTCTGGCATTATAGGTCAGGACCTCCAGTGTTTCACACTGGTAGTAGAAGCCAGGACCTTCAGTGTTTCACTCTGGCACTAGAGGTCAGGATCTCCAGTGGTTTACCCTAGCACTAGAGTTCAAGACCTCCAGTGTTTCACACTGGCACTATAGGTGAGCACCTCCAGTGTTCCATCCTGGCACTAGAGGTCAGGACCTCCAGTGTTCTATCCTGGCACTATAGGTCAAGACCTCACTATAGGTCAAGACCTCCAGTGTTCCATCCTGGCACTATAGGTGAGCACCTCCAGTGTTCCATCCTGGCACTGTAGGTCAGGACCTTCAGTTTTTCACACTACCACTATAGGTCAGGACCTCCAGTGTTTCACCCTGGCACTAGAGGTCAGGACCTCCAGTGTTCCATCCTGCCATTGTAGGTCAGGACCTCCAGTGTTTCACACTGGAAGTAGAGGTCAGGACCTCCAGTGTTCCATCCTGGAACTATAGGGAAGGAACCTCCAGTGTTTGATACTGGCACTAGAAGTCAGGACCTCCAGTGTTTCAGTCTGGCATTATAGGTCAGGACCTCCAGTGTTTCACACTGGTAGTAGAAGCCAGGACCTTCAGTGTTTCACTCTGGCACTAGAGGTCAGGATCTCCAGTGGTTTACCCTAGCACTAGAGTTCAGGACCTCCAGTGTTTCACACTGGCACTATAGGTCAGCACCTCCAGTGTTCCATCCTGGCACTATAGGTCAGGACCTCCAGTGTTCCATCCTGGCACTATAGGTCAGGACCTAAAGTGTTTCACACTGGCACTATAAGTCAGCACCTCCAGTGTTTCACCCTGGCACTATAGGTCAGGACGTCCAGTGTTTTACCCTGGCACTAGAGGTCAGGACCTCCAGTGTTCTATCCTGGCACTATAGGTCAAGACCTCCAGTGTTCCATCCTGGCACTATAGGTGAGCACCTCCAGTGTTCCATCCTGGCACTGTAGGTCAGGACCTTCAGTCTTTCACACTAGCACTATAGGTCAGCACCTCCAGTGTTTCACCCTGGCACTAGAGGTCAGGACCTCCAGTGTTCCATCCTGCCATTGTAGGTCAGGACCTCCAGTGTTTCACACTGGCAGTAGAGCTCAGGACCTCCAGTGTTCCATCATGGAACTATAGGTCAGGAACCTCCAGTGTTTGACAAGGGCACTAGAAGTCAGGACCTCCAGTGTTTCAGTCTGGCATTAGAGGTCAGGACCTCCAGTTTTTCACACTGGTAGTAGAAGTCAGGACCTTCAGTGTTTCACTCTTGCACTAGAGGTCAGGATCTCCAGTGGTTTACCCTAGCACTAGAGTTCAAGACCTCCAGTGTTTCACCCTGGCACTATAGGTCAGGACCTTCAGTGTTTCACCCTGGCACTATAGGTCAGGCCCTCCAGTGTTTCACCCTGGCACTATTGGTCAGGACCTTAAGTGTTTCACACTGGCACAATAGGTCAGCACCTCCAGTGTTCCATCCTGGCCCTATAGGTCAGGACCTCCAGTGTTTCACCCTGTCACTATAGGTCAGGACCTCCAGTATTTCACACTGGCACTATAGGTCAGCACCTAGAGTGTTCCATCCTGGCACTATAGGTCAGGACCTCCAGTGTTCCATCCTGGTACTATAAGTCAGGACCTCCAATGTTTCACCCTGGCACTATAGGTCAGGACCTCCAGTGTTTCACACTGGTACTATACGTCAGCACCTCCAGTGTTTCACCCTGGCACTATAGGTCACAACCTCCAGTGTTTCACCCTGGCACTATAGGTCAGGAACTCCAGTGTTCCGTCCTGGCACTATAGGTCAGAACCTCCAGTGTTTCACCCTGGCACTATAGGTCACAACCTCCAGTGTTTCACCCTGGCACTATAGGTCAGGACCTCTAGTGTTCCATCCTGGCACTATAGGTCAGAACCTCCAGTATTTCACCCTGGCACTATAGGTCATGACCTTCAGTGTTTCACTCTGGCACTATAGGTCAGGAACTACAGTGTTTCATCCAGGCACTATAGGTCACGACCTCCCGTGTTTCACCCAGGCACTATAGGTAACGACCTCCAGTGTTCCATCCTGGCACTATAGGTGAGCACTTCCAGTGTTCCATCCTGGCACTATAGGTCAGCACCTCCAGTGTTTCACACTGGCACTAGAGGTCAGGACCTCTAGTGTTCCATCCTGGCACTATAGGTCAGGACCTCCAGTGTTCCATCCTGACACTATAGGTCAGAACCTCCAGTGTTCCATCCTGGCACTATAGGTAAGCACCTCCAGTGTTCCATCCTGGCACTATACGTCCACACCTCCAGTGTTTCACCCTGGCACTATAGGTCACAACCTCCAGTGTTTCACCCTGGCACTACAGGTCAGGACCTCCAGTTTTCCATCCTGGCACTATAAGTCAGGACATCCAGTGTTTCACCCTGGCAATATAGGTCAGGACCTTCAGTGTTTCACCCTGGTACTATAGGTCAGGACCTCCAGTGTTTCACTCTGGCATTATAGGTCAGGAACTCCAGTGTTTCATCCTTGCACTATAGGTCACGACCTCCCGTGATTCACCCTGGCACTATAGGTCAGGACCTCCAGTGTTTCATCCTGGCACTATAGGTGAGCACCTCCAGTGTTCCATCCTTGCACTATAGATCAGCACCTCCAGTGTTTCACACTAGCATTAGAGGTCAGGACCTCCACTGTTCCATCCTGGCACTATAGGTCAGGACCTCCAGTGTTCCATCCTGGCACTATAGGTCAGAACCTCCAGTGTTCCATCCTGGCACTGTACGTCAGGGCCTTCAGTTTTTCACACTAGCACTATAGGTTAGGACCTCCAGTGTTTCACCCTGGCACTAGAGGTCAGGACCTCCAGTGTTCCATCCTGCCATTGTAGGTCAGGACCTCCAGTGTTTCACACTGGCAGTAGAGGTCAGGACCTGCAGTGTTCCATCCTCGAACTATAGGTCAGGAACCTCCAGTGTTTCACCCTGGCATTATAGGTCAGGACCTCCAGTGTTTCACACTGGTAGTAGAAGTCAGGACCTTCAGTGTTTCACTCTGGCACTAGAGGTCAGGACCTCCAGTGGTTTACCCTAGCACTAGAGTTCAAGACCTCCAGTGTTTCACACTGGAACTATATGTCAGCACCTCTTGTGTTCCATCCTGGCACTATAGGTCAGGACGTCCAGTGTTCCATCCTGGCACTATAGGTCAGGACCTCCAGTGTTTCACACTGGCACTATAAGTCAGGACCTCCACTGTTTCACACTGGCACTATACGTCAGCACCTCCAGTGTTTCACCCTGGCACAATAGGTCAGGACGTCCAGTGTTTTACCCTGGCACTAGAGGTCAGGACCTCCAGTGTTTCACGCTGGCAGTATAGGTCATGACCTTAAGTGTTTCACACTGGCACTATAGGTCAGCACCTCCAGTGTTCCATCCTGGCCCTATAGGTCAGGACCTCCAGTGTTCCATCCTGGCACTATAGGTCAGGACCTTCAGTGTTTCACCCTGGTACTATACTGTAGGTCAGGACTTTCAGTGTTTCACCCTGTCACTATAGGTCAGGACCTCCAGTGTTTCACCCTGGCACTATTGGTCAGGACCTCCAGTGATTCACACTGGCAGTATACGTCAGCACCTCCAGTGTTCCATCCTGGCACTATAGGTCAGGACCTCCAGTGTTTCACACTTGCACTATAGGTCCGCACCTCCAGTGTTCCATCCAGGTACTATAAGTCAGCACCTCCAGTGATTCACCCTGGCAATATAGGTCAGGACCTCCAGTGTTCCATCCTGGCACTATAGGTCAGGACCTCCAATGTTTCACCCTGGCACTATAGGTCAGGACCTCCAGTGTTTCACCCTGGTAATATAGGTCAGGACCTCCAGTGTTTCACCCTGGCACTATAGGTCAGGACCTCCAGTGTGGCACTCTGGCACTACAGGGCAGGAGCGTCAGTGTTTCACACTGGCACTATTGATCAGGACCTCCAGTGTTTCACAGTGGAACTAGAAATCAGTCATTATAGGTCAGGAGCTCCAGTGTTTCACACTGGTACTAGAAGTCACGACCTCCAGTGTTTCACACTGGCACTAGAGGTCAGGAACTCCAGTGCTCCATCCTGACACTATAGGTCAGGACCTCCAGTGTTCCATCCTGGCACTATAGGTCAGAACCTCCAGTGTTCCATCCTGGCACTATAGGTCAGCACCTCCAGTGTTTCACACTGGCACTAGAGGTCAGGACCTCCAGTGTTCCATCCTGGCACTGTACGTCAGGACCTTCAGTTTTTCACACTAGCACTATAGGTCAGGACCTCCAGTGTTTCACCCTGGCACTAGAGGTCAGGACCTCCATTGTTCCATCCTGGAACTATAGGTTAGGAACCTCCATTGTTTGACACTGGCACTTTAAGTCAGGACCTCCACTGTTTCACACTGGCACTATATGTCAGCACCTCCAGTGTTTCACCCTGGCACTATAGGTCAGGACGTCCAGTGTTTTACCCTGGCACTAGAGGAAAGGACCTCCAGTGTTTCACCCTGGCACTATAGGTCATGACTATAAGTGTTTCACACTGGCACTATAGGTCAGCACCTCCAGTGTTCCATCCTGTCCCTATAGGTCAGGACCTACAGTGTTCCATCCTGGCACTATTGGTCAGGACCTCCAGTGTTTCACCCTGGCACTATAGGTCAGGACCTTCAGTGTTTCACCCTGGCACTATAGGTCAGGACCTCCAGTGTTTCACCCTGGCACTATTGGTGAGGACCTTAAGTGTTTCACACTGGCACTATAGGTCAGCACCTCCAGTGTTCCATCCTGGCCCTATAAGTCAGGACCTCCAGTGTTTCACCCTGTCACTATAGGTCAGGACCTCCAGTGTTTCACACTGGCACTATAGGTCAGCACCTCCAGTGTTCCATCCTGGCACTATAGGTCAGGACCTCCAATGTTCCAACCTGGTACTATAGGTCAGGACCTCCAATGTTTCACCCTGGTAATATAGGTCAGGACCTCCAGTGTTTCTCCCTGGCACTATAGGTCAGGACCTCCAGTGTTTCACTCTGTTCAGCACTATAGTTCAGGAGCGTCAGTGTTTCACACTGGCACTATAGGTCAGGACCTCCAGTGTTTCACAGTGGAACTAGAAGTCAGGACCTCCAGTGTTTCACTCTGGCATTATAGGTCAGGACCTCCAGTGTTTCACACTGGTACTAGAAGTCACGACCTCCAGTATTTCACTCTGGCACTAGAAGTCAGGACCTCCAGTGTTCCATCCTGGCACTATAGGTCAGGACTTTCAGTGTTTCACACTGGCACTATAGGTCAGGACCTCCAGTGTTTTACCCTGGCACTATAGGTCAGGACCTCCAGTGTTTTACCCGGGCAATATAGGTCAGGACGTCCAGTGTTTTACCCCAGCACTAAAGGTCAGGACCTCCAGTTTTTCACACTGGCACTGCATGTCAGCACCTCCAGTGTTCCATCCAGACACTATAGGTCAGGACTTCCAATGTTCCATCCTGGCACTATAGGTCAGGACCTCCAGTGTTTCACCCTGGCACTATAGGTCAGGACACCCAGTGTTTCACACTGGTTCAATATGTCAGCACCTCCAGTGTTTCACCCTGGCACTATAGGTCACAACCTCCAGTGTTTCATCCTGGCACTATAGGTCAGGACCTCCAGTGTTCAATCCTGGCACTATAGGTCAGGACCTCCAGTGTTTCACCCTGGCACTATAGGTCAGGACCTCCAGTGTTTCACAGTGGAACTAGAAGTCAGGACCTCCAGTGTTTCACTCTGGCATTATAGGTCAGGACCTCCAGTGTTTCACACTGGTACTAGAAGTCACGACCTCCAGTATTTCACTCTGGCACTAGAAGTCAGGACCTCCAGTGTTCCATCCTTGCACTATAGGTCAGGACCTTCAGTGTTTCACACTGGCACTATAGGTCAGGACCTCCAGTGTTTTACCCTGGCACTATAGGTCAGGACCTCCAGTGTTTTACCCGGGCAATATAGGTCAGGACGTCCAGTGTTTTACCCCAGCACTAAAGGTCAGGACCTCCAGTTGTTCACACTGGCACTGCATGTCAGCACCTCCAGTGTTCCATCCAGACACTATAGGTCAGGACCTCCAGTGTTTCATCATGGCACTATAGGTCAAGACCCCCAGTGTTTCACCCTGGCACTATAGGTCAGGACTTCCAATGTTCCATCCTGGCACTATAGGTCAGGACCTCCAGTGTTTCACCCTGGCACTATAGGTCAGGACCCCCAGTGTTTCACACTGGTTCAATATGTCAGCACCTCCAGTGTTTCACCCTGGCACTATAGGTCACAACCTCCAGTGTTTCATCCTGGCACTATAGGTCAGGACCTCCAGTGTTCAATCCTGGCACTATAGGTCAGGACCTCCAGTGTTTCACCCTTGCACTATAGGTCAGGACCTCCAGTGTTTCACTCTGGCATTAGAGGCCAGGACCTCCAGTGTTTTACCCTGGCACTAGAGGACAGGACTTCCAGTTTTTCACCATGGCACTATAGGTCAGGACCTCCAGTGTTTCACACTGGCACTATAGGTCAGCACCTAGAGTGTTCCATCCTGGCACTATAGGTCAGAACCTCCAATGTTCCATCCTGGTACTATAGGTCAGGACCTCCAGTGTTTCACCCTGGCACTATAGGTCAGGACCTCAAGTGTTTCACCCTGGCACTATAGGTCACAACCTCCAGTGTTTCACCCTGGCACTATAGGTCAGGTCCTCCAGTGTTCAATCCTGGCACTATAGGTCAGGATCTCCAGTGTTTCACCCTTGCACTATAGGTCAGGACCTCCAGTGTTTCACCCTGGCAATATAGGTTAGGACCTCCAATGTTTCACCCTGGCACTATACGTCAGGACCTCCAATGTTTCACCCTGGCACTATAGGTCAGGACCTCCAGTGTTCTACCCTGGCACTATAGGTCAGGACCTAAAGTGTTTCACACTGGCATTAAAGATCAGGCCCTCCAGTGTTTCACCCTTGTACTCTAGGTCAGGACCTCAAGTGTTTCACCCTTGCACTATAGGTCAGGACCTCCAGTGTATTACCCTTGCACTATAGGTCAGGACTTCCAGTGTTTCACCCTGGCACTATAGGTCAGGACCTCCAGTGTTTCATCCTAGCACTATAGTTGAGGACCTCCAGTGTTTCACACTGGTAGTAGAAGTTAGGACCTCCAGTGTTTCACTCTGGCATTAGAGGCCAGGACCTCCAGTGTTTTACCCTGGCACTAGAGGACAGGACCTCCAGTTTTTCACCATGGCACTATCGGTCAGGACCTCCAGTTTTTCACACTGGCACTATAGGTCAGCACCTAGAGTGTTCCATCCTGGCACTATAGGTCAGGACCTCCAATGTTCCATCCTGGCACTATAGGTCAGGACCTCCAGTGTTTCACCCTGGCACTAGAGGTTAGGAACCTCCAGTGTTTCACAATGGTACTAGAGGTCAGGACCTCCCGTGTTTCACCCTTGCACTATAGGTCAGGACCTCCAGTGTTTCACCCTGGCACTATAGGTCAGGACCTCCAGTGTTTCATCCTGGCACTATAGTTGAGGACCTCCAGTGTTTCACACTGGTAGTAGAAGTTAGGACCTCCAGTGTTTCACTCTGGCATTAGAGGCCAGGACCTCCAGTGTTTTACCCTGGCACTAGAGGACAGGACCCCCAGTGTTTCACACTGGCACTATAGGTCAGGACCTCCAGTGTTTCACACTGGCACTATAGGTCAGCACCTAGAGTGTTCCATCCTGGCACTATAGGACAAGGATTTCCAATGTTCCATCCTGGCACTATAGGTCAGGACCCCCAGTGTTTCACACTGGTAGTAGAAGTTAGGACCTCCAGTGTTTCACTCTGGCATTAGAGGCCAGGACCTCCAGTGTTTTACCCTGGCACTATAGGTCAGGACCTCCAGTGTTTCACCCTGGCACTATAGGTCAGGACCCCCAGTGTTTCACACTGGTTCAATATGTCAGCACCTCCAGTGTTTCACCCTGGCACTATAGGTCACAACCTCCAGTGTTTCATCCTGGCACTATAGGTCAGGACCTCCAGTGTTCAATCCTGGCACTATAGGTCAGGACCTCCAGTGTTTCACCCTGGCACTATAGGTCAGGACCTCCAGTGTTTCACCCTGGCACTATAGGTCAGGACCTCCAATGTTTCACCCTGGCACTATATGTCAGGACCTCCAATGTTACACCCTGGCACTATAGGTCAGGACCTCCAGTGATTTACCCTGGCACTATAGGTCAGGACCTAAAGTGTTTCACACTGGCACTAAAGGTCAGGCCCTCCAGTGTTTTTCCCTTGTACTCTAGGTCAGGACCTCCAGTGTTTCACCCTTGCACTATAGGTCAGGACCTCCAGGGTTTCACCCTGGCACTATAGGTCAGGACCTCCAGTGTTTCATCCTGGCACTAGAGTTGAGGACCTCCAGTGTTTCACACTGGTAGTAGAAATAGGACCTCCAGTGTTTCACTCTGGCATTAGAGGCCAGGACCTCCAGTGTTTTACCCTGGCACTAGAGGACAGGACTTCCAGTTTTTCACCATGGCACTATAGGTCAGGACCTCCAGTGTTTCACACTGGCACTATAGGTCAGCACCTAGAGTGTTCCATCCTGGCACTATAGGTCAGAACCTCCAATGTTCCATCCTGGTACTATAGGTCAGGACCTCCAGTGTTTCACCCTGGCACTATAGGTCAGGACCTCAAGTGTTTCACCCTGGCACTATAGGTCACAACCTCCAGCGTTTCACCCTGGCACTATAGGTCAGGTCCTCCAGTGTTCATTCCTGGCACTATAGGTCAGGACCTCCAGTGTTTCACCCTGGCACTATACGTCAGGACCTAAAGTGTTTCACACTGGCATTAAAGATCAGGCCCTCCAGTGTTTCACCCTTGTACTCTAGGTCAGGACCTCCAGTGTTTCACCCTTGCACTATAGGTCAGGACCTCCAGTGTTTCACCCTTGCACTATAGGTCAGGACTTCAAGTGTTTCACCCTGGCACTATAGGTCAGGACCTCCAGTGTTTCATCCTGGCACTATAGTTGAGGACCTCCAGTGTTTCACACTGGTAGTAGAAGTTAGGACCTCCAGTGTTTCACTCTGGCATTAGAGGCCAGGACCTCCAGTGTTTTACCCTGGCACTAGAGGACAGGACCTCCAGTTTTTCACCATGGCACTATAGGTCAGGACCTCCATTGTTTCACACTGGCACTATAGGTCAGCACCTAGAGTGTTCCATCCTGGCACTATAGGTCAGGACCTCCATTGTTCCATCCTGGCACTATAGGTCAGGACCTCCAGTGTTTCACCCTGGCACTATAGGTCAAGACCTCCAGTGTTTCACACTGGTTCAATATGTCAGCACCTCCAGTGTTTCACCCTGGCACTATAAGTCACAACCTCCAGTGTTTCATCCTGGCACTATAGGTCAGACCTCCAGTGTTCAATCCCTGACACTATAGGTTGTGACCTCCAGTGTTTCACCCTGGCACTATAGGTCAGGACCTCCAGTGTTTTACCCTGGCACTATAGGTCAGGACCTTCAGTGTTTCACACTGGCACTATAGGTCAGGACCTCCAGTGTTTTACCCTGGCACTATAGGTCAGGACCTCCAGTGTTTTACCCGGGCAATATAGGTCATCAAAATCTTCTAGTGTTTCACACTGGCACTATAGGGTCAGGACCTCCAGTGTTTACTCCCTGGCACTATAGGTCAGACCTCCAGTGCTCTTACTCCGGGCAATATAGGCTCGTGACGTCCAGTGTTTTACCCCAGCACTAAAGTCTGTGGACCTCCAGTTTTTCACACTGGCACTGCATGTCAGCACCTCCAGTGTTCCATCCTGGCACTATAGGTCAGGACCCCCAGTGTTTCACACTGGTAGTAGAAGTTAGGACCTCCAGTGTTTCACTCTGGCATTAGAGGCCAGGACCTCCAGTGTTTTACCCTGGCACTATAGGTCAGGACCTCCAGTGTTTCACCCTGGCACTATAGGTCAGGACCCCCAGTGTGTCACACTGGTTCAATATGTCAGCACCTCCAGTGTTTCACCCTGGCACTATAGGTCACAACCTCCAGTGTTTCATCCTGGCACTATAGGTCAGGACCTCCAGTGTTCAATCCTGGCACTATAGGTCAGGACCTCCAGTGTTTCACCCTGGCACTATAGGTCAGGACCTCCAGTGTTTCACAGTGGAACTAGAAGTCAGGACCTCCAGTGTTTCACTCTGGCATTATAGGTCAGGACCTCCAGTGTTTCACACTGGTACTAGAAGTCACGACCTCCAGTATTTCACTCTGGCACTAGAAGTCAGGACCTCCAGTGTTCCATCCTTGCACTATAGGTCAGGACCTTCAGTGTTTCACACTGGCACTATAGGTCAGGACCTCCAGTGTTTTACCCTGGCACTATAGGTCAGGACCTCCAGTGTTTTACCCGGGCAATATAGGTCAGGACGTCCAGTGTTTTACCCCAGCACTAAAGGTCAGGACCTCCAGTTGTTCACACTGGCACTGCATGTCAGCACCTCCAGTGTTCCATCCAGACACTATAGGTCAGGACCTCCAGTGTTTCATCATGGCACTATAGGTCAAGACCCCCAGTGTTTCACCCTGGCACTATAGGTCAGGACTTCCAATGTTCCATCCTGGCACTATAGGTCAGGACCTCCAGTGTTTCACCCTGGCACTATAGGTCAGGACCCCCAGTGTTTCACAATGGTTCAAAATGTCAGCACCTCCAGTGTTTCACCCTGGCACTATAGGTCACAACCTCCAGTGTTTCATCCTGGCACTATAGGTCAGGACCTCCAGTGTTCAATCCTGGCACTATAGGTCAGGACCTCCAGTGTTTCACCCTGGCACTATAGGTCAGGACCTCCAGTGTTTCACCCTGGCATAATAGGTCAGGACCTCCAATGTTTCACCCTGGCACTATATGTCAGGACCTCCAATGTTACACCCTGGCACTATAGGTCAAGACCTCCAGTGTTTTACCCT
Organism: Homarus americanus; assembly: GCF_018991925.1. Taxonomy (NCBI): domain Eukaryota; kingdom Metazoa; phylum Arthropoda; class Malacostraca; order Decapoda; family Nephropidae; genus Homarus; species Homarus americanus. The sequence continues at coordinate 26,395 of NW_024746766.1, forward strand.
GGCACTATAGGTCAGGACCTAAAGTGTTTCACACTGGCACTAAAGGTCAGGCCCTCCAGTGTTTTTCCCTTGTACTCCAGGTCAGGACCTCCAGTGTTTCACCCTTGCACTATAGGTCAGGACCTCCAGGGTTTCACTCTGGCACTATAGGTCAGGACCTCCATGTTTCATCCTGGCACTAGAGTTGAGGACCTCCAGTGTTTCACACTGGTAGTAGAAGTTAGGACCTCCAGTGTTTCACTCTGGCATTAGAGGCCAGGACCTCCAGTGTTTTACCCTGGCACTAGAGGACAGGACTTCCAGTTTTTCACCATGGCACTATGTCAGACCTCCAGTACACTGGTACTATAGGGCAGGACCTGCAGTGTTTCATCCTGGCACTATAGGTCAGAACCTCTGGTGTTTCACCCTGGCACTACAGGTCAGGACCTCCAGTGTTTCACACTGGCACCATAGGTCAGGACCTCCCATGTTGCACTCTGGCACTAGAGTTTAGGACCTCCAGTGTTTCACCCTGGCACCATAGGTCACAACCTCCAGTGTTTCACCCTGGCACTATAGGTCAGGACCTCCAGTGTTTCACCCTGGCACTATAGGTCAGGACCTCCAGTGTTTCACCCTGGCAATATAGGTCAGGACCTCCAATGATTCTCCCTGGCACTATACGTCAGGACCTTCAATGTTTCACCCTGGCACTATAGGTCAGGACCTCCAGTGTTCTACCCTGGCACTATAGGTCAGGACCTAAAGTGTTTCACACTGGCATTAAAGATTAGGCCCTCCAGTGTTTCACCCTTGTACTCTAGGTCAGGACCTCCAGTGTTTCACCCTTGCACTATAGGTCAGGACCTCCAGTTTTTCACCCTTGCACTATAGGTCAGGACTTCCAGTGTTTCACCCTGGCACTATAGGTCAGGACCTCCAGTGTTTCATCCTGGCACTATAGTTGAGGACCTCCAGTGTTTCACACTGGTAGTAGAAGTTAGGACCTCCAGTGTTTCACTCTGGGATTAGAGGCCAGGACCTCCAGTGTTTTACCCTGGCACTAGAGGACAGGACCTCCAGTTTTTCACCATGGCACTATAGGTCAGGACCTCCAGTGTTTCACACTGGCACTATAGGTCAGAACCTAGAGTGTTCCATCCTGGCACTATAGGTCAGGACCTCCAATGTTCCATCCTGGCACTATAGGTCAGGACCTCCAGTGTTTCACCCTGGCACTATAGGTCAGGACCTCCAGTGTTTCATCCTGGCACTAGAGTTGAGGACCTCCAGTGTTTCACACTGGTAGTAGAAGTTAGGACCTCCAGTGTTTCACTCTGGCATTAGAGGCCAGGACCTTCAGTGTTTTACCCTGGCACTAGAGGACAGGACTTCCAGTTTTTCACCATGGCACTATTGGTCAGGACCTCCAGTGTTTCACACTGGCACTATAGGTCAGCACCTAGAGTGTTCCATCCTGGCACTATAGGTCAGAACCTCCAATGTTCGATCCTGGTACTATAGGTCAGGACCTCCAGTGTTTCACCCTAGCACTATAGGTCAGGACCTCAAGTGTTTCACCCTGGCACTATAGGTCACAACCTCCAGTGTTTCACCCTGGCACTATAGGTCAGGTCCTCCAGTGTTCAATCCTGGCACTATAGGTCAGGACCTCCAGTGTTTCACCCTTGCACTATAGGTCAGGACCTCCAGTGTTTCACCCTTGCAATATAGGTCAGGACCTCCAATGATTCACCCTGGCACTATACGTCAGGACCTTCAATGTTTCACCCTGGCACTATAGGTCAGGACCTCCAGTGTTCTACCCTGGCACTATAGGTCAGGACCTAAAGTGTTTCACACTGGCATTAAAGATCAGGCCCTCCAGTGTTTCACCCTTGTACTCTAGGTCAGGACCTCAAGTGTTTCACCCTTGCACTATAGGTCAGGACCTCCAGTGTATTACCCTTGCACTATAGGTCAGGACTTCCAGTGTTTCACCCTGGCACTATAGGTCAGGACCTCCAGTGTTTCATCCTAGCACTATAGTTGAGGACCTCCAGTGTTTCACACTGGTAGTAGAAGTTAGGACCTCCAGTGTTTCACTCTGGCATTAGAGGCCAGGACCTCCAGTGTTTTACCCTGGCACTAGAGAACAGGACCTCCAGTTTTTCACCATGGCACTATAGGTCAGGACCTCCAGTTTTTCACACTGGCACTATAGGTCAGCACCTAGAGTGTTCCATCCTGGCACTATAGGTCAGGACCTCCAATGTTCCATCCTGGCACTATAGGTCAGGACCTCCAGTGTTTCACCCTGGCACTAGAGGTTAGGAACCTCCAGTGTTTCACAATGGTACTAGAGGTCAGGACCTCCCGTGTTTCACCCTTGCACTATAGCTCAGGACCTCCAGTGTTTCACCCTGGCACTATAGATCAGGACCTCCAGTGTTTCATCCTGGCACTATAGTTGAGGACCTCCAGTGTTTCACACTGGTAGTAGAAGTTAGGACCTCCAGTGTTTCACTCTGGCATTAGAGGCCAGGACCTCCAGTGTTTTACCCTGGCACTAGAGGACAGGACCCCCAGTGTTTCACACTGGCACTATAGGTCAGGACCTCCAGTGTTTCACACTGGCACTATAGGTCAGCACCTAGAGTGTTCCATCCTGGCACTATAGGACAAGGATTTCCAATGTTCCATCCTGGCACTATAGGTCAGGACCCCCAGTGTTTCACACTGGTAGTAGAAGTTAGGACCTCCAGTGTTTCACTCTGGCATTAGAGGCCAGGACCTCCAGTGTTTTACCCTGGCACTATAGGTCAGGACCTCCAGTGTTTCACCCTGGCACTATAGGTCAGGACCCCCAGTGTTTCACACTGGTTCAATATGTCAGCACCTCCAGTGTTTCACCCTGGCACTATAGGTCACAACCTCCAGTGTTTCATCCTGGCACTATAGGTCAGGACCTCCAGTGTTTCACCTGGCACTATAGGTCAGGACCTCCAGTGTTTCACCCTGGCACTATAGGTCAGGACCTCCAATGTTTCACAGTGGCACTATATGTCAGGACCTCCAATGTTACACCCTGGCACTATAGGTCAGACCTCCAGTGTTTTACCTCGGCACTATAGGTCAGACCTGGGCAGTTTCTGACACTGGCACTAAAGGTCAGGCCCTCCAGTGTTTTTCCCTTGTACTCTAGGTCAGGACCTCCAGTGTTTCACCCTTGCACTATAGGTCAGGACCTCCAGGGTTTCACCCTGGCACTATAGGTCAGGACCTCCAGTGTTTCATCCTGGCACTAGAGTTGAGGACCTCCAGTGTTTCACACTGGTAGTAGAAGTTAGGACCTCCAGTGTTTCACTCTGGCATTAGAGGCCAGGACCTTCAGTGTTTTACCCTGGCACTAGAGGACAGGACTTCCAGTTTTTCACCATGGCACTATAGGTCAGGACCTCCAGTGTTTCACACTGGCACTATAGGTCAGCACCTAGAGTGTTCCATCCTGGCACTATAGGTCAGAACCTCCAATGTTCCATCCTGGTACTATAGGTCAGGACCTCCAGTGTTTCACCCTGGCACTATAGGTCAGGACCTCAAGTGTTTGACCCTGGCACTATAGGTCACAACCTCCAGTGTTTCACCCTGGCACTATAGGTCAGGTCCTCCAGTGTTCAATCCTGGCACTATAGGTCAGGACCTCCAGTGTTTCACCCTTGCACTATAGGTCAGGACCTCCAGTGTTCTACCCTGGCACTATAGGTCAGGACCTAAAGTGTTTCACACTGGCATTAAAGATCAGACCCTCCAGTGTTTCACCCTTGTACTCTAGGTCAGGACCTCCAGTGTTTCACCCTTGCACTATAGGTCAAGACCTCCAGTGTTTCACCCTTGCACTATAGGTCAGGACTTCCGGTGTTTCACCCTGGCACTATAGGTCAGGACCTCCAGTGTTTCACCCTGGCACTATAGTTGAGGACCTCCAGTGTTTCACACTGGTAGTAGAAGTTAGGACCTCCAGTGTTTCACTCTGGCATTAGAGGCCAGGACCTCCAGTGTTTTACCCTGGCCCTAGAGGACAGGACCTCCAGTTTTTCACCATGGCACTATAGGTCAGGACCTCCATTGTTTCACACTGGCACTATAGGTCAGCACTCCAGAGTGTTCCATCCTGGCAATTATAGGTCAGACCTCCAATGTTCCATCCTGGCAATGAGAAATGCATCCCATATCACCCCTGTACCATAGGTCAGGATCTCCAGTGTTTCACTTCTGGCATTAGAGGTCAGGACCTCCAGTGTTTCACCATGGCACTATATAGGTCAGACCTCAAGTGTTTCACCCCAAGGTTCATAGGTTACAACCTCCAGTGTTTCAACACCTGGCATCTATAGAGATCAGACCTCCAGTGTTCAATCCCCAAGTACCTATGCAGGTCAGGACCTCCAGTGTTTCCTCAACGCATGCACTATAGGTCAGGACCCCAGGCGTTTCACCACCCGGCAATATAGGTCAGACCCTCCATGCCTCACCCTGGCACTATACGCCAGACCTCCAATACCAATTTCTGGCACTATAGGTCAGGACCTCCAGTGTTCTACCCTGGCACTATAGGTCAGGACCTAAAGTGTTTCACACTGGCACTAAAGGTCAGACCCTCCAGTGTTTCACCCTTGTACTCTAGGTCAGGACCTCCAGTTTTTCACCCTTGCACTATAGGTCAGGACCTCCAGTGTTTCACACTGGTACAATACGTCAGCACCTCCAGTGTTTCACCCTGGCACTATAGGTCACAACCTTCAGTGTTTCACCCTGGCACTATAGGTCAGGACCTCCAGTGTTCAATCCTGGCACTATAGGTCAGGACCTCCAGTGTTTTACCCTGGCACTATAGGTCAGGACCTCCAGTGTTTCACTCTGGCACTATAGGTCAGGAACTCCTGTGTTTCATCCTGGCACTAAAGGTCACGACGTCCGGTGTTTCACCCTGGCACTATAGGTCAGGACCTTCAGTGTTCCATCCTGGCACTATAGGTGAGCACCTCCAGTGTTCCATCCTGGCACTATAGGTCAGCACCTCAAGTGTTTCACACCGGCACTAGAGGTCAGGACCTCCAGTGTTCCATCCTGGCACTATAGGTCAGGACCTCCAGTGTTCCATCCTGGCACTATAGGTCAGAACCTCCAGTGTTCCATCCTGGCATTATAGGTCAGGACCTCCAGTGTTTCATCCTGGCACTTGAGTTGAGGACCTCCAGTGTTTCACACTGGTAGTAGAAGTTAGGACCTCCAGTGTTTCACTCTGGCATTAGAGGCCATGACCTCCAGTGTTTTACCCTGGCACTAGAGGACAGGACTTCCAGTTTTTCACCATGGCACTATAGGTCAGGACCTCCAGTGTTTCACACTGGCACTATAGGTCAAAGCACCCAGAGTGCGTTCCATCCTGCACCATAGGTCAGAACTCCAATGTTCCATCCTGGTACTATAGGTCAGGACCCAGTGTTCTCACCCACTCATAGGCTTCAGACCCTGGCACACCCTGGCACTATAGGCTCACAACCTCCAGTGTTTCACCCTCAAGTAATTACAGGTCAGGTCCTCCAGTTCAATCCCAATTATAGGTCAGGATCTCCAGTGTTTCACCCTGCACTATAGGTCAGACCTCCCAGTGTTTCACCCCTGGCACAGGGTTAGGACCTCCAACACCACCCTGCACCATATCGGCCAGACCTCCAATGTTTCACCCTGGCACTATAGGTCAGACCTGTGTTCTCTATCACTCCTGCACTATAGGTCAGACTCCAAAGTGTTTCACACTGGCATTAAAGATCAGGCCCTCCAGTGTTTCACCCTTGTACTCTAGGTCAGGACCTCCAGTGTTTCACCCTTGCACTATAGGTCAGGACCTCCAGTGTTTCACCCTTGCACTATAGGTCAGGACTTCCAGTGTTTCACCCTGGCACTATAGGTCAGGACCTCCAGTGTTTCACCCTGGCACTATAGTTGAGGACCTCCAGTGTTTCACACTGGTAGTAGAAGTTAGGACCTCCAGTGTTTCACTCTGGCATTAGACGCCAGGACCTCCAGTGTTTTACCCTGGCACTAGAGGACAGGACCTCCAGTTTTTCACCATGGCACTATAGGTCAGGACCTCCATTGTTTCACACTGGCACTATAGGTCAGCACTCAGAGTGTCTCCATCCCCTGGCACGGCAGGTGGTCAGGACCTCCAATGTTCCATCCTTGCACTATAGGTCAGGACCTCCAGATTTCACCCTGGCACTATAGGGTCAGGACCTCCAGTGTTTCACACTTCGGTTCAATATGTCAGCACCTCCAGTGTTCCACTCTTGGCAATTACAGGTCACAAACTCCAGTGTTTGATTCTCTGCACTATAGGTCAGACCTCCAGTGCTCGAATCCTGGTACTATAGGTCAGGACCTCCAGTGTTTCACCTGGCACGGTAGGGGTCAGACCTCCAGTGTTTCACCCTGGCACTATAGGTCAGGACCTCCAATGTTTCACCCTGGCACTATATGTCAGGACCTCCAATGTTTCACCCTGGCACTATAGGTCAGGACCTCCAGTGTTTTACCCTGGCACTATAGGTCAGGACCAAAAGTGTTTCACATTGGCACTAAAGGTCAGGCCCTCCAGTGTTTCACCCTTGTACTCTAGGTCAGGACCTCCAGTGTTTCACCCTTGCACTATAGGTCAGGACCTCCAGTGTTTCACCCTGGCACTATAGGTCAGGACCTCCAGTGTTTCATCCTGGCACTATAGTTGAGGACCTCCAGTGTTTCACACTGGTAGTAGAAGTTAGGACCTCCAGTGTTTCACTCTGGCATTAGAGGCCAGGACCTCCAGTGTTTTACCCTGGCACTAGAGGACAGGACTTCCAGTTTTTCACCATGGCACTATAGGTCAGCACCTAGAGTGTTCCATCCTGGCACTATAGGTCAGGACCTCCAATGTTTCTTCCTGGTACTATAGGTCAGGACCTCCAGTGTTTCACCCTGGCACTATAGGTCAGGACCTCAAGTGTTTCACCCTGGCACTATAGGTCACAACCTCCAGTGTTTCACCCTGTAACTATAGATCAGGACCTCCAGTGTTCAATCCTGGCACTATAGGTCAGGACCTCCAGTGTTTCACCCATGCACTATAGGTCAGGACCCCTCCAGTGTTTCAATTCCTCAAGTGGGTTGGTAGGTCAGACCTCCAATGTTTCACCATGGCACCATACGTCAGACCTCCAATGTTTCACCCCTGGCACTATAGGTCAGGACCTCCAGCAAGTTCTACCCTGGCACTATAGGTCAGACCTAAAGTGTTTACACTGGCACTCAAAGGTCAGGACCTTCCAGTGGTGCCAATTCCTTGTACTCCCAGGGTCAGGACCTCCAGTTTTTCACCCTTGCACTATAGGTCAGGACCTCCAGTGTTTCACACTGGTACAATACGTCAGCACCTCCAGTGTTTCACCCTGGCACTATAGGTCACAACCTTCAGTGTTTCACCCTGGCACTATAAGTCAGGACCTCCAGTGTTCAATCCTGGCACTATAGGTCAGGATCTCCAGTGTTTCACTCTGGCACTATAGGTCAGGAACTCCTGTGTTTCATCCTGGCACTAAAGGTCACGACGTCCGGTGTTTCACCCTGGCACTATAGGTCAGGACCTTCAGTGTTCCATCCTGGCACTATAGGTGAGCACCTCCAGTGTTCCATCCTGGCACTATAGGTCAGCACCTCAAGTGTTTCACACCGGCACTAGAGGTCAGGACCTCCAGTGTTCCATCCTGGCACTATAGGTCAGGACCTCCAGAGTTCCATCCTGGCACTATAGGTCAGAACCTCCAGTGTTCCATCCTGGCATTATAGGTCAGCACTTCCAGTGTTCCATTCTGGCACTATAGGTCATCACCTCCAGTGTTTCACACTGGCACAAGAGGTCAGGACCTCCAGTGTTCCATCCTGGCACTATAGGTCAAGACCTCCAGTGTTCCATCCAGGCACTATAGGTCAGGACCTCCAGTGTTTCACCCTGGCACTAGAGGTCAGGACCTCCAGTGTTCAATCCTGGCACTGTAGGTCAGAACTTCAGTGTTTCACACTAGCACTATAGGTCAGAACCTCCAGTGTTTCACCCTGGCCCTAGAGGTCAGGACCTCCAGTGTTCCATCCTGGAACTATAGGTCAGGACCTCAGCCACCCCTGGCAATATAGGCTCGGGGACCTCCACTGCCTCACCCTGGCACTATACGTCAGGACCTCCAATGTTCTCCACCCTGGCACTATAGGTCAGGACCTCCAGTGTTCTACCCTGGCACTATAGGTCAGGACCTAAAGTGTTTCACACTGGCACTAAAGGTCAGACCCTCCAGTGTTTCACCCTTGTACTCTATTTCAGGACCTCCAGTTTTTCACCCTTGCACTATAGGTCAGGACCTCCAGTGTTTCACACTGGTACAATACGTCAACACCTCCAGTGTTTCACCCTGGCACTATAGGTCACAACCTTCAGTGTTTCACCCTGGCACTATAGGTCAGGACCTCCAGTGTTCAATCCTGGCACTATAGGTCAGACCCCAGTGTTTTAATTCAAGACTATAGGTCAGGACCTATGTTTCACTCTGGCACTATAGGTCAGAAATTCCTGTGTTTCATCCTGGCACTAAAGGTCACGACGTCCTGCAAGCTCACCACCCTGGCACTATAGGTCAGGACCTCCAGTGTTCCATCCTGGCACTATAGGTCAGCACCTCAAGTGTTTCACACCGGCACTAGAGGTCAGGACCTCTAGTGTTCCATCCTGGCACTATAGGTCAGGACCTCCAGTGTTCCATCCTGGCACTATAGGTCAGAACCTCCAGTGTTCCATCCTGGCATTATAGGTCAGCACTTCCAGTGTTCCATTCTGGCACTATAGGTCATCACCTCCAGTGTTTCACACTGGCACAAGAGGTCAGGACCTCCAGTGTTCCATCCTGGCACTATAGGTCAAGACCTCCAGTGTTCCATCCAGGCACTATAGGTCAGGACCTCCAGTGTTTCACCCTGGCACTAGAGGTCAGGACCTCCAGTGCTCAATCCTGGCACTGTAGGTCAAAACTTCAGTGTTTCACACTAGCACTATAGGTCAGAACCTCCAGTGTTTCACCCTTGCACTATAGGTCAGGACCTCCAGGGTTTCACCCTGGCACTATAGGTCAGGACCTCCAGTGTTTCATCCTGGCACTAGAGTTGAGGACCTCCAGTGTTTCACACTGGTAGTAGAAGTTAGGACCTCCAGTGTTTCAATCTGGCATTAGAGGCCAGGACCTCCAGTGTTTTACCCTGGCACTAGAGGACAGGACTTCCAGTTTTTCACCATGGCACTATAGGTCAGGACCTCCAGTGTTTCACACTGGTACTATAGGTCAGCACCTAGAGTGTTCCATCCTGGCACTATAGGTCAGAACCTCCAATGTTCCATCCTGGTACTATAGGTCAGGACCTCCAGTGTTTCACCCTGGCACTATAGGTCAGGACCTCAAGTGTTTCACCCTGGCACTATAGGTCACAACCTCCAGTGTTTCACCCTGGCACTATAGGTCAGGTCCTCCAGTGTTCAATCCTGGCACTATAGGTCAGGACCTCCAGTGTTTCACCCTTGCACTATAGGTCAGGACCTCCAGTGTTTCACCCTTGCAATATAGGTCAGGACCTCCAATGATTCACCCTGGCACTATACGTCAGGACCTTCAATGTTTCACCCTGGCACTATAGGTCAGGACCTCCAGTGTTCTACCCTGGCACTATAGGTCAGGACCTAAAGTGTTTCACACTGGCATTAAAGATCAGGCCCTCCAGTGTTTCACCCTTGTACTCTAGGTCAGGACCTCCAGTGTTTCACCCTTGCACTATAGGTCAGGACCTCCAGTGTTTCACCCTTGCACTATAGGTCAGGACTTCCAGTGTTTCACCCTGGCACTATAGGTCAGGACCTCCAGTGTTTCACCCTGGCACTATAGTTGAGGACCTCCAGTGTTTCACACTGGTAGTAGAAGTTAGGACCTCCAGTGTTTCACACTGGTAGTAGAAGTTAGGACCTCCAGTGTTTCACACTGGCATTAGAGGCCAGGACCTCCAGTGTTTTACCCTGGCACTAGAGGACAGGACCTCCAGTTTTTCGCCATGGCACTATAGGTCAGGACCTCCATTGTTTCACACTGGCACTATAGGTCAGCACCTAGAGTGTTCCATCCTGGCACTATAGGTCAGGACCTCCAATGTTCCATCCTGGCACTATAGGTCAGGACCTCCAGTGTTTCACCCTGGCACTATAGGTCCAAGGACCTCCAGTGGCTACACTGGTTCAATATCCAACACCTCCAGTGTTTCACTCTGCTCAGATGCATTTCAGTGTTTCATCCTGGCACTATAGGTCAGGACCTCCAGTGTTCAATCCTGGCACTATAGGTCAGGACCTCCAGTGTTTCACCCTGGCACTATAGGTCAGGACCTCCAGTGTTTCACCCTGGCATAATAGGTCAGGACCTCCAATGTTTCACCCTGGCACTATATGTCAGGACCTCCAATGTTACACCCTGGCACTATAGGTCAAGACCTCCAGTGTTTTACCCTGGCACTATAGGTCAGGACCTAAAGTGTTTCACACTGGCACTAAAGGTCAGGCCCTCCAGTGTTTTTCCCTTGTACTCCAGGTCAGGACCTCCAGTGTTTCACCCTTGCACTATAGGTCAGGACCTCCAGGGTTTCACTCTGGCACTATAGGTCAGGACCTCCATGTTTCATCCTGGCACTAGAGTTGAGGACCTCCAGTGTTTCACACTGGTAGTAGAAGTTAGGACCTCCAGTGTTTCACTCTGGCATTAGAGGCCAGGACCTCCAGTGTTTTACCCTGGCACTAGAGGACAGGACTTCCAGTTTTTCACCATGGCACTATAGGTCAGCACCTAGAGTGTTCCATCCTGGCACTATAGGTCAGGACCTCCAATGTTTCTTCCTGGTACTATAGGTCAGGACCTCCAGTGTTTCACCCTGGCACTATAGGTCAGGACCTCAAGTGTTTCACCCTGGCACTATAGGTCACAACCTCCAGTGTTTCACCCTGTAACTATAGATCAGGACCTCCAGTGTTCAATCCTGGCACTATAGGTCAGGACCTCCAGTGTTTCACCCATGCACTATAGGTCAGGACCTCCAGTGTTTCACCCTAGCGTATAGGTCCAGGACCTCCAATGTTTCACCCTGGCACTATACGTCAGGACCTCCAATGTTTCACCCTGGCACTATAGGTCAGGACCTCCAGTGTTCTACCCTGGCACTATAGGTCAGGACCTAAAGTGTTTCACACTGGCACTAAAGGTCAGACCCTCCAGTGTTTCACCCTTGTACTCTAGGTCAGGACCTCCAGTTTTTCACCCTTGCACTATAGGTCAGGACCTCCAGTGTTTCACACTGGTACAATACGTCAGCACCTCCAGTGTTTCACCCTGGCACTATAGGTCACAACCTTCAGTGTTTCACCCTGGCACTATAGGTCAGGACCTCCAGTGTTCAATCCTGGCACTATAGGTCAGGACCTCCAGTGTTTTACCCTGGCACTATAGGTCAGGACCTCCAGTGTTTCACTCTGGCACTATAGGTCAGGAACTCCTGTGTTTCATCCTGGCACTAAAGGTCACGACGTCCGGTGTTTCACCCTGGCACTATAGGTCAGGACCTTCAGTGTTCCATCCTGGCACTATAGGTGAGCACCTCCAGTGTTCCATCCTGGCACTATAGGTCAGCACCTCAAGTGTTTCACACCGGCACTAGAGGTCAGGACCTCCAGTGTTCCATTCCTGGCACTATAGGTCAGGACCTCCAGTGTTCCATCCTGGCACTATAGGTCAGAACCTCCAGTGTTCCATCCTGGCATTATAGGTCAGCACTTCCAGTGTTCCATTCTGGCACTATAGGTCATCACCTCCAGTGTTTCACACTGGCACAAGAGGTCAGGACCTCCAGTGTTCCATCCTGGCACTATAGGTCAAGACCTCCAGTGTTCCATCCAGGCACTATAGGTCAGGACATCCAGTGTTTCACCCTGGCACTAGAGGTCAGCACCTCCAGTGTTCAATCCTGGCACTGTAGGTCAAAACTTCTGTGTTTCACACTAGCACTATAGGTCAGAACCTCCAGTGTTTCACCCTTGCACTATAGGTCAGGACCTCCAGGGTTTCACCCTGGCACTATAGGTCAGGACCTCCAGTGTTTCATCCTGGCACTAGAGTTGAGGACCTCCAGTGTTTCACACTGGTAGTAGAAGTTAGGACCTCCAGTGTTTCAATCTGGCATTAGAGGCCAGGACCTCCAGTGTTTTACCCTGGCACTAGAGGACAGGACTTCCAGTTTTTCACCATGGCACTATAGGTCAGGACATCCAGTGTTTCACACTGGCACTATAGGTCAGCACCTAGAGTGTTCCATCCTGGCACTATAGGTCAGAACCTCCAATGTTCCATCCTGGTACTATAGGTCAGGACCTCCAGTGTTTCACCCTGGCACTATAGGTCACAACCTCCAGTGTTTCACCCTGGCACTATAGGTCAGGTCCTCCAGTGTTCCATCCTGGCACTATAGGTCAGGACCTATAGGTCAGGTCCTCCAGTGTTTCACTCTGGCACTAGAAGTCAGTACCTTCAGTGTTTCATCCTTGCACTATAGGTCAGGACCTCCAGTGTTTCACCCTGGCACTGTAGGTCAGGACCTCCAGTGTTTCAACCTGGCACTATAGTTCAGGACCTCCAGTGTTTCACACTGGTAGTAGAAGTTAGGACCTCCAGTGTTTTACAATGGCACTAGAGGACAGGACCTCCAATTTTTCACCCTGGCACTAAAGATCAGGACCTCCAGTGTTTCACACTGGCACTATAGGTCAGCACCTAGAGTGTTCCATCCTGGCACTATAAGTCAGGACCTCCAGTGTTCCATCCTGGCACTATAGGTCAGGACCTCCAGTGTTTCACCCTGGCACTATAGGTCAGGACCTCCAGTGTTTCACTCTGGCACTATAGGTCAGGAACTCCAGTGTTCAACCTAGCACTATAGGTCACGATCTCCCGTGTTTCACCCTGGCACTATAGGTCAGGACCTCCAGTGTTCCATAGTGGCACTATAGATCAGGACCTCCAGTGTTCCATCCTGGCACTATAGGTGAGCACCTCCAGTGTTCCATCCTGGCACTATAGGTCAGTACCTCCAGTGTTTCACACTAGCACTATAGGTGAGCACCTCCAGTGATCCATCCTGGCACTATAGGTCAGGACCTCCAGTATTCCATCCTGGCACTATAGGTCAGGTCCTCTAGTGTTCCATCCTGGCACTATAGGTCAGTACCTCCAGTGTTTCACACTAGCACTATAGGTGAGCACCTCCAGTGTTTCACCCTGGCACTAGAGGTCAGGACCTCCAGTGTTCCTTCCTGGCACTGTAGGTCAGGACCTTCAGTGTTTCACACTAGCACTATAGGTCAGGACCTCCAGTGTTTCACCCTGGCACTAGAGGTCAGGACCTCCAGTGTTCCATCCTGGAACTATGGGTCAGGACCTGCAGAGTTTGACACTGGCACTAGAAGTCAGGACCGCCAGTGTTTCAGGCTGGCATTATAGGTCAGGACCTTCAGTGTTTCACTCTGGCACTAGAGGTCAGGACCTCCAGTGGGTTACCCTGCCACTAAAGGTCAAAACCTCCAGTGTTTCACACTGGCACTATAGGTCAGCACCTCCAGTGTTCCATCCTGGCACTATAGGTCAGGAGCTCCAGTGTTCCATCCTGGCACTATAGGTCAGGACCTCCAGTGTTTCACACTGGCACTATAAGTCAGGACCTCCACTATTTTACACTGGCACTATACGTCAGCACATCCAGTGTTTCACCCTGGCACTATAGGTCAGGACGTCCAGTGTTTTACCCTGGCACTAGAGGTCAGGACCTCCAGCGTTTCACCCTGGCACTATAGGTTATGACCTTAAGTGTTTCACACTGGCACTATAGGTCAGCACCTCCAGTGTTCCATCCTGGCCCTATAGGTCAGGACCTCCAGTGTTCCTTCCTGGTACTATAGGTCAGGACCTCCAGTGATTCATCCTGGCACTATAGGTCAGAACATCAATTGTTCCATCCTGGCACTATAGGTGAGCACCTCCAGTGTTCCATTCTGGCACTATAGGTCTGCACCTCAAGTGTCTCACACTGGCACTACAGGTCAGGACGTCCAGTGTTCCATCCTGGCACTATAGGTCAGGACCTTCAGTATTTCACACTGGCCCCAGATGTCAGGACCTCCAGTGTTTCACTCTGGCACTAGAGGTCAGGGCCTCCAGTGTTCCATCCTGGCACTATAGGTCAGGAGCGTCAGTGTTTCACACTGGCACTATAAGTCAGTACCTCCAGTGTTTCTCAGTGGAACTAGAAGTCAGGACCTCCAGTGTTTCACACTGGCATTATAGGTCAGGACCTCCAGTGTTTCACACTGGTACTGGAAGTCACAACCTCCAGTGTTTCACTCTGGCACTAGAAGTCACGACCTCCTGTCTTCCATCCTGGCACTATAGGTCAGGACCTTCAGTGTTTCACAATGGCACTATAGGTCAGGACCTCCAGTGTTTTATCCTGGCACTATAGGTCAGGACCTCCGGTGTTTTACCCTGGCATTATAGGTCAGGACGTATAGTGTTTTACCCTGGCACTAGAGGTCAGGACCTGCAGTGTTTAACCCTGGCAATATAGGTCAGGACCTTCAGTTTTTCACACTGGCACTGTATGTCAGCACCTCCAGTGTTCCATTCTGACAATATAGGTCAGGACCTCCAGTGTTCCATCATGGCACTATAGGTCAGGACCCCCAGTTTTTCACCCTGATACTATAGGTCAGGACCTCCAGTGTTTCACCCTGGAACTAAAGGTCACAACCTCCAGTGTTTCAACCTGGCACTATAGGTCAGAACCTCCAGTGTTTCACCCTGGCACTATAGGTCACGACCTCCAGTGTTTCACCCTGGCACTATAGGTCAGGACCTCCACTGTTTCACCCTGGCACTATAGGTCAGGACCTCGAGTGTTTCACCCTGGCACTATAGGACAGGACCTCCAGTGTTTCACCCTGGCACTAGAGGTCAAGAACCTCCAGTGTTTCACAATGGTACTAGAGGTGAGGACCTCCCGTGTTTCACTCTGGCATTAGAAGTCAGGACCTCCAGTGTTTCACCCTGGCACTAGAGTTCAGGACCTCCAGTTTTTCACCCTGGCACTATAGGTTAGGACCTCCAGTGTTTCATTCTGGCACTATAGAACTGGACCTCCAGTGTTTCACATCAGCACCATAGGTCAGCACCTCCAGTGTTTCACCCTGGCACTATAGGTCAGGACCTCCAGTGTTTCTCCCTGGCACTATAGGTCAGAACCTACAATGTTTCACTCTGGAACTATAGGGCAGGACCTCCAGTGTTTTACCCTGGCACTATAGGTCACGACCTCCATTTTTCACCGTGGCACTATAGGTCAGGACC
Organism: Homarus americanus; assembly: GCF_018991925.1. Taxonomy (NCBI): domain Eukaryota; kingdom Metazoa; phylum Arthropoda; class Malacostraca; order Decapoda; family Nephropidae; genus Homarus; species Homarus americanus. The sequence goes on from NW_024746766.1 coordinate 41,943, forward strand.
TCCCTTGTTTCACCCTGGGACTATAGGTGAGGACCTCCCGTGTTTTACCCTGGCACTATAGGTCAAAACCTCCAGTATTTCGCTCTGGCACTAGGTCTCACAACCTCCAATGTTCACTGTGGCACTATAGGTCCAGAACTCCAATATTTGTCCTGGCACTATAGGGTAGGACCTCCAGTGTTTCACCCTGGCACTATAGGTCCAGGACCTTCAGTGTTTCACCTGAGCAGTATAGGTCAGGACCTCCAGTGTTTCACTCTTGCACTATGGGTCAGGAACTCCAGTATTTCATCCTGGCACTATAAGGTCACGATCTCCATGTTCACCCTGGCACTATAGGTCACGACCTCCAGCGTTTCGCCTGGCTCTATAGGTGGGACCAGCAGTGTTTCATCCTGGCACTATAGGTCAGGACCTCCAGTGTTTTCACACTTTCACTAGGAGTCAGGGACTGATGTTTCACCCTCGCACTATAGATCAGGACCTCCAGTGTTTCACTCTGGCACTATAGGTCAGGACCTTCAGTTTTTCACTCTGGCACTATAGGTCAGGACCTTCAGTTTTTCACCCTGGCACTATAGGTCAGGACTTCCAGTGTTTCGCCCTGGCACTATAGGTCACGACCAACAGTGTTTCACTCTGGCACTAAAAGTCAGGATCTCCAGTGTTTCACTCTTGCACTATAGGTCAGGACCTTCAGTGTTTCAACCAGGCACTATAGGTCACAACCTCCAGTATTTCACCCCTGCACTATAGGTCAGGAGCTACAATGTGTCACCCTGGCACTATAGGTCAGGACCTACAGTGTGTCACTCTGGCACTATAGGTCAGGACCTCCCGTGTTTCACCCTGTCACTATAGGTCAGGATCTCCCAGGTTTCACTCTTGCACTATAGGTCAGGACCTTCAGTTTCTCACCCTGGCACTATAGTTCTGGACCTCCCGTGTTTCACAATAATTTGCTAAGTCAGGACCTCCCGTGTTTCACTCTGGCATTAGAGGTCAGGACCTCCAGTGTTTCACCCTGGCACTAGGTTCAGGACCTCCAGTTTTTCACCCCTGGCACTATAGGTCCAGGACACTCCAGTGTTCATCCTGGCACTATGAGACTGGACCTCCAGTGTTTCACATCAGCACTATAGGTCAGGACCTCCAATGTTTCGCTCTGGCACTATAGGTCACAACCTCCAGTGTTTCACTCTGGCGCTATAAGTCAGGACCTTCAGTGTTTCACACTGGCACTATAGGTTAGGACCTCCAGTGTTTCACCCTGGCATTATAGGTCAGGACCTTCAGTGTTTCACCTAGGCAGTATAGGTCAGGACCTCCAGTGTTTCACTCTTGCACTATAGGTCAGGAACTCCAGTATTTCATCCTGGCACTATAGGTCACGATCTCCCATGTTTCACCCTGGCACTATAGGTCACGACCTCCAGCGTTTCGCCCTGGCTCTATAGGTCAGGACCAGCAGTGTTTCATCCTGGCACTATAGGTCAGGACCTCCAGTGTTTCACACTTTCACTAGGAGTCAGGGACTCCAGTGTTTCACTCTGGCACTAGAAGTCAGGACCTCCAGTGTTTCACTCTGGCACTATAGGTCACAACCTCCAGTGTTTCACCCTGGCACTATAGGTAAGGAACTCCAGTGTTTCGCTCTGGCACTATAGGTCAGGACCTCCAGTGTTTCGCTCTGGCACTATAGGTCACAACTTCCAGTGTTTCACTCTGGCACTATAAGTCAGGACCTTCAGTGTTTCACTCTTGCACTATAGGTCAGGAACTCCAGTATTTCATCCTGGCACTATAGGGTAGGACCTCCAGTGTTTCACCCTGGCACTATAGTTCAGGACCTTCAGTGTTTCACCTAGGCAGTATAGGTCAGGACCTCCAGTGTTTCACTCTTGCACTATAGGTCAGGAACTCCAGTATTTCATCCTGGCACTATAGGTCACGATCTCCCATGTTTCACCCTGGCACTATAGGTCACGACCTCCAGTGTTTCGCCCCTGTACTATAGGTCAGGACAAGCAGTGTTTCATCCTGGCACTATAGGTCAGGACCTCCAGTGTTTCACACTTTCACTAGGAGTCAGGGACTCCAGTGTTTCACTCTGGCACTAGAAGTCAGGACCTCCAGTGTTTCACTCTGGCAATTATAGGTCACAACTTCCAGTGTTTCACCCTGGCACTATAGGTCAGGAACTCCAGTGTTTCGCTCTGGCACTATAGGTCACAACCTCCAGTGTTTCACTCTGGCACTATAAGTCAGGACCTTCAGTGTTTCGCCCTGGCACTATAGGTTAGGACCTCCAGTGTTTCACCCTGGCACTATAGGTCAGGACCTCCAGTGTTTCACCCTGGTACTAGAGGTCAGGACCTCCGGTGTTTCACTCTGGCACTAGAGGTTAGGACCTCCAGCGTTTCACTCTGGCACCATTGGTCTGGACTTCCAGTGTTTCACCCTGGCACTATAGGTCAGAACCTACAATGTTTCACTCTGGTACTATAGGGCAGGACCTCCAGTGTTTTACCCTGGCACTATAGGTCACGACCTCCATTTTTCACCGTGGCACTATAGGTCAGGACCTCCCTTGTTTCACCCTGGGACTATAGGTGAGGACCTCCCGCGTTTTACCCTGGCACTATAGGTCAGGACCTCCAGTGTTTTGCTCTGGCACTATAGGTCACAACCTCCAGTGTTTCACTCTGGCACTATTAGTCAGGACCTTCAGTGTTTCACCCTGGCACTATAGGTTAGGACCTCCAGTGTTTCACCCTGGCACTATAGGTCAGGACCTTCAGTGTTTCACCTAGGCAGTATAGGTCAGGACCTCCAGTGTTTCCTCTTGCACTATGGGTCCAGGAACTCCAGTATTTCATCCTACAGCACTATGGGTCACGATCTCCCATGTTTCACCCCTGGCACTATATAGGTCTACGACCTCCAGCGTTCGCCTGACTCTATAGGTCCAGGACCAGCCAGTGTTCATCCTGGCACTATAGGTCAGGACCTCCAGTGTTTTACACTTTCACTAGAGTCAGGGACCAGTGTTTCACTCTGGCAGTAGAAGTCAGGACCTCCAGTGTTTCACTCTGGCACTATAGGTCACAACTTCCAGTGTTTCACCCTGGCACTATAGGTAAGGAACTCCAGTGTTTCGCTCTGGCACTATAGGTCAGGACCTCCAGTGTTTCGCTCTGGCACTATAGGTCACAACTTCCAGTGTTTCACTCTGGCACTATAAGTCAGGACCTTCAGTGTTTCACTCTTGCACTATAGGTCAGGAACTCCAGTATTTCATCCTGGCACTATAGGGTAGGACCTCCAGTGTTTCACCCTGGCACTATAGGTCAGGACCTTCAGTGTTTCACTCTTGCACTATAGGTCAGGAACTCCAGTATTTCATCCTGGCACTATAGGTCACGATCTCCCATGTTTCACCCTGGCACTATAGGTCACGACCTCCAGTGTTTCGCCCCTGTACTATAGGTCAGGACAAGCAGTGTTTCATCCTGGCACTATAGGTCAGGACCTCCAGTGTTTCACACTTTCACTAGGAGTCAGGGACTCCAGTGTTTCACTCTGGCACTAGAAGTCAGGACCTCCAGTGTTTCACTCTGGCAATTATAGGTCACAACTTCCAGTGTTTCACCCTGGCACTATAGGTCAGGAACTCCAGTGTTTCGCTCTGGCACTATAGGTCACAACCTCCAGTGTTTCACTCTGGCACTATAAGTCAGGACCTTCAGTGTTTCGCCCTGGCACTATAGGTTAGGACCTCCAGTGTTTCACCCTGGCACTATAGGTCAGAACCTCCAGTGTTTCACCCTGGTACTAGAGGTCAGGACCTCCGGTGTTTCACTCTGGCACTAGAGGTTAGGACCTCCAGCGTTTCACTCTGGCACCATTGGTCTGGACTTCCAGTGTTTCACCCTGGCATATAGGTCAGGACCTCCAGTGTTTCACCCTGGCTCTAGAGGTCAGGACCTCAGTGTTTCACCCTGGTAATAGAGGTCAGGACCTCCCGTGATTCACTCTGGCATTAGAAGTCAGGACATCCAGTGTTTCACCCTGGCACTAGAGGTCAGGATCTCCAGTGTTTCCCCCTGCACTATAGGTCAGGATCTCCAGTGTTTCATCCTGGCACTATATTACTGGACCTCCAGTGTTTCACATCAGCACCATAGGTCAGGACCTCCATTGTTTCACCCTGGCACTATAGGTCAGGACCTCCAGTGTTTCACCCTGGCACTATAGGTCACGACCTCCCATGTTTCACCCTGGCACTATAGGTCACGACCTACAGTGTGTCACCCTGGTACTAGAGGTCAGGACCTCCCGTGTTTCACTCTTCACTAGAGTTTAGGACCTCCAGTGTTTCACCCTGGCACTATAGGTCAGGTCCACCAGTGTTTCACTTTGGTACTATAGGTCAGGACCTCCAGTGTTTCACCCTGGCACTATAGGTCAGAACCTACAATGTTTCACTCTGGAACTATAGGTCAGGACCTCCCATGTTTCACCCTGGCACTATAGGTCACGACCTACAGTGTGTCACCCTGGTACTAGAGGTCAGGACCTCCCTTGTTTCACCCTGGGACTATACGTGAGGACCTCCCGCGTTTTACCCTGGCACTACAGGTCAGGACCTCCAGTGTTTCACACTTGCACTAGAGGTCAGGACCTCCAGTGTTTCACCCTGGCACTATAGGTCGGGACATCCAGTGTTTCATCCTGGCACTATAGAACTGGACCTCCAGTGTTTCACATCAGCACCACAGGTCAGGACCTCCAGTGTTTCACCCTGGCACTATAGGTCAGGACCTCCAGTGTTTAACCCTGGCACTATAGGTCAGAACCTACAATGTTTCACTCTGGAACTATAGGGCAGGACCTCCAGTGTTTTACCCTGGCACTATAGGTCACAACCTCCAGTGTTTCACCCTGGCACTATAGGTCAGGACCTCCCTTGTTTCACCCTGGGACTATAGAACAGGACCTCCAGTGTTTAACCCTGGCACTATAGGTCAGAACCTACAATGTTTCACTCTGGAACTATAGGGCAGGACCTCCCGCGTTTTACCCTGGCTCTATAGGTCACAACCTCCAGTGTTTCAGCCTGGCACTATAGGTCAGGAGCTCCAGTGTTTCGCTCTGGCACTATAGGTCAGGACCTCCAGTTTTTCACCCTGGCACTATAAGTCAGGACCTTCAGTGTTTCACTCCTGAACTATAGGGCAGGACCTCCAGTGTTTCACCCTGGCACTATAGGTCAGGACCTTCAGTGTTTCACCTAGGCAGTATAGGTCAGGACCTCCAGTGTATCACTCTTGCACTATAGATCAGGAACTCCAGTATTTCATCCTGGCCCTATAGGTCACGATCTCCCATGTTTCACCCTGGCACTATAGGTCACGACCTCTAGTTTTTCGCCATGGTACTATAGGTCAGGACCAGCAGTGTTTCATCATGGCACTATAGGGCAGGACCTCCAGTGTTTCACACTTTCACTAGAAGTCAGGGCCTCCAGTGTTTCACTCTGGCACTAGAAGTCAGGACCTCCAGTGTTTCACTCTGGTACTATAGGTCACAACCTCCAGTGTTTCGCTCTGGCACTATAGGTCACAACCTCCAGTGTTTCACTCTGGCACTATAAGTCAGGACCTTCAGTGTTTTACCCTGGCACTATAGGTTTGGACCTGCAGTTTTTCACCCTGGCACTATAGGTCAGGACCTCCAGTGTTTCACCCTGGTACTAGAGGTCAGGACCTCCGGTGTTTCACTCTGGCACAAGAGGTTAGGACCTCCAGCGTTTCACTCTGTCACTAGAGGTCAGGACCTCCAGTGTTTCACACTGGCACCATAGGTCTGGACTTCCAGTGTTTCATCCTGGTACTATAGGTCAGGACCTACAATGTGTCACCCTGGCACTATAGGCCAGGAACTCCAGTGTTTCACCCTGGCACTATAGGTCAGGGCCTACAGTGTTTCACCCTGGTAGTAGAGGTCAGGACCTCCCGTGTTTCACTCTGGAACTAGAGGTTAGGACCTCCAGTGTTTCACCCTGGCACTATAGGTCAGGACCTCCAGTGTTTCACACTGGCACTATTCAGTAGGTCAGGACCTGCAGTGTTTCATCCTGGCACTATAGGTCAGGACCTCCAGTGTTTCACCCTGGCACTATAGGTCAGGACCTCCAGTGTTTCACCCTGGCATTATAGGTCAGAACCTACAATGTTTCCCTCTGGAACTATAGGGCAGGACCTCCAGTCTTTCACCCTGGCACTATAGGTCACGACCTCCAGTGTTTCACCCTGGCACTATAGGTCAGGACCTCCCTTGTTTCAGCATGGGACTATAGGTGAGGACCTCCCGCGTCTTACCCTGGCACTATAGGTCACAACATCCAGTGTTTCACCCTGGCACTATAGGTCAGGATCTCCAGTGTTTCGCTCTGGCACTATAGGTCACAACCTCCTGTGTTTCACTCTGGCACTATAAGTCAGGACCTTCAGTGTTTCACCCTGGCATTATAGGTCAGGACCTCCAGTGTTTCTCCCTGGCACTATAGGACAGGATCTTCAGTGTTTCACCTAGGCAGTATAGGTCAGGCCTCCAGTGTTTCATCCTGGCACTATAGGTCACGATCTCCCATGTTTCACCCTGGCACTACAGGTCAGGAACTACAGTGTTTCACACTGGCACTATACAGTAAGTCAGGACCAGCAGTGTTTCATCCTGCCACTATTGGTCAGGACTTCCGTTGTTTCACCCTGGCACTACAGGTCAGGACCTCCAGTGTTTCACACTAGCACCATATGTCTGGACCTCCAGTGTTTCACCCCTGCACTATAGGTCACGAGCTCCAGTGCTTCACCCTGGCACTATAGGTCAGGACCTACAGTGTTTCACCCTGGTAGTAGATGTCAGGAACTCCCGTGTTTCACTCTGGAACTAGAGGTTAGGACCTCCAGTGTTTCACCCTGGCACTATAGGACAGGACCTCCAGTATTTCACACTGGCACTATGCAGTAGGCCAGGACCTGCAGTCTTTCATCCTGGCACTATAGGTCAGGACCTCCAGTGTTTCACCCCTGCACAATAGGTCAGGACCTCCAGTGTTTCACACTGGCACTTGAAGTCAGGACCTCCAGCGTTTCACTCTGGCACTATAGGCTGGGGACCCCGGTGCTTCACACTGGCACTATAAGGTGCAGGTCAGGACCTGCAGTGTTTCATCCTGGCACTATAGGTCAGGACCTCTGGTGTTTCACCCTGGCACTGTAGGTCAGGACCTCCAGTGTTTCACCTAGGCAGTATAGGTCAGGACCTCCAGTGTTTCACTCTGGCACTATAAGTCAGGACCTTCAGTGTTTCACCCTGGCACTATAGGTTAGGACCTCCAGTGTTTCACCCTGGCACTATAGGTCAGGTCCTTCAGTGTTTCACCTAGGCAGTATAGGTCAGGACCTCCAGTGTTTCACTCTCTTGCATTATAGGTCAGAACTCAGTATTTCATCCTGCCACTATAGGGTCATGATCTCCCCATGTTTCACCCCTGGCACTATTATAGGTTAGACCTCCATACCACCCTGCACGATAGGTCAGGACCTCCAGTGTTTCACACTTTCACTAGAAGTCAGGGCCTCCAGTGTTTCACTCTGGCACTAGAAGTCAGGACCTCCAGTGTTTCACTCTGGCACTATAGGTCAGGACCTCCAGTGTTTCACCCTGGTACTAGAGGTCAGGACCTCCCGTGTTTCACTCTGGTAGTATAGGTCAGGACCTCCGGTGTTTCACTCTGGCACTATAGGTCAGACCCTCCAGTGTACACCATGGTACTAGAGGTCAGGACCTCCAGTGTTTCACCCTGGTACTCTAGGTCAGGACCTCCAGTGTTTCACACTGGCACTATAAATTAGGTCAGGACCTGCAGTGTTTCATCCAGGCACTATAGGTCAGGACCTCCGGTGTTTCACCCTGGCACTGTAGATCAGGACCTCCAGTGTTTCACCCCCGCATTATAGGTCAGGACCTCCAGTGTTTCACCCTGGCACTATAGGTCAGGGCCTACAGTATTTCACACTGGCACCATAGGTCTGGACTTCCAGTGTTTCACCCTGACACTATAGGTCAGGACCTCCAGTGTTTCACCCTGGCTCTAGAGCTCAGGACCTCCAGTGTTTCAACCTGGTACTAGAGGTCAGGACCTCCCGTGTTTCACTCTGGCATTAGAAGTCAGGACCTCCAGTGTTTCACCCTGGCACTATAGGTCAGGACCTCCAGTGTCAACTCCTGGGTACTAGAGGCCAGGACCTCCACAGAGCCCCACTCTGGCATTAGAAGTCAGGACCTCCCTTTGTTTCACCCTGGGACTATAGATGACCTCCTGCAGCCTCAATTCTGGCACTATAGGTCACGACCTACAGTGTGTCACCCTGGTACTAGAGGTCAGGACCTCCCTTGTTTCACCCTGGGACTGTAGATGAGGACCTCCCGTGTTTTACCCTGGCACTATAGGTCAGAACCTACAATGTTTCACACTGGAACTATAGGTCACAACCTGCAGTGTTTCACCCTGGCAAATAGGACAGGACCTCCACTGTTTCACCCTGGCAATATAGGTCAAGACCTCCCTTGTTTCACCCTGGGACTATGGATGAGGACCTCCCGTGTTTTACCCTGGCACTATACGTCAGAACCTACAATGTTTCACTCTGGAACTACAGGTCACAACCTCCAATGTTTCACCCTGGCAAATAGGTCAGAAACTCCAGTGTTTTACCCTGGCAATATTGGTCAGGACCTCCCTTGTTTCACCCTGGGACTATAGATGAGGACCTCCCGTGTTTTACCCTGGCACTATAGGTCACAACCTCCAGTATTTCACCCATGCACAATAGGTTAGGACCTCCAGTATTTCACCCTGGCACTATAGGTCAGGACCTACAATGTGTCACCCTGGGTAGTAGAGGCCAGACCTCCCCATGCTTCCCCACTCTGGAACTAAAGGTTAGGATCTCCAGTGCTCACCCCTGGCACTATAGGTCAGGACCTCCAGTGTTCCACTCTGGCACTATAGGTCAGGACCCTCAATTTTTCACCCTGGCATTATAGGTCAGGACCTTCGTTGTTTCACCCAGGCACTATAGGACAGGACCTCCAGTGTTTCACTCTGGCACTATAGGTCACGACCTTCAGTGTTTCACCCTGGCACTATAGGTCAAGACCTCCCTTGTTTCTCCCTGGCACTATAAGTGAGGACCTCCCGTGTTTTACCCTGGCACTATATGTCTCAACCTCCAGTATTTCACCCTGGCACTATAGGTCAGACCAGCAGCCACCTGCACTATGCAGGCTTGCACCTGTGCCCATCCTGGCACTATAGAACTGACCTCCAGTGTTTCACATCAGCACTATAGGTCAGGACCTCCAGTGTTTCACCATGGCACTATAGGTCAGGACCTCCAGTGTTTCTCCCTGGCACTATACGTCAGAACCTACAATGTTTCACTCTGGAACTATAGGGCAGGACCTCCAGTGTTTTACCCTGGCACTATAGGTCACGACCTCCAGTTTTTCACCGTGGCACTATAGGTCAGGACCTCCCTTGTTTCACCCTGGGACTATACGTGAGGACCTCCCGCGTTTTACCCTGGCACTATAGGTCAGGACCTCCAGTGTTTCGCTCTGGCACTATAGGTCACAACCTCCAGTGTTTCACTCTGGCACTATAAGTCAGGACCTTCAGTGTTTCACCCTGGCACTATAGGTTAGGACCTCCAGTGTTTCACCCTGGCACTATATGTCAGGACCTTCAGTGTTTCACCTAGGCAGTATAGGTCAGGACCTCCAGTGTTTCACTCTTGCACTATAGGTCAGGAACTAAAGTATTTCATCCTGGCACTATAGGTCACGATCTCCCATGTTTCACCCTGCTAAGTAAATATAGGTCACGACTCCAGCAAGCTTCTCTGGCCCTGGCAATTATAGGTCAGGACCAGCAGGCACGCCATCCTGGCACTATAGGTCACAACCTCCAGTGTTTCACTCTGGCACTATAAGTCAGGACCTTCAGTGTTTCACCCTGGCACTATAGGTTAGGACCTCCAGTGTTTCACCCAAGCACTATAGGTCAGGACCTTCAGTGTTTCACCTAGGCAGTATAGGTCAGGACCTCCAGTGTTTCACTCTTGCACTATAGGTCAGGAACTCCAGTATTTCATCCTGGCACTATAGGTCACGATCTCCCATGTTTCACCCTGGCACTATAGGTCACGACCTCCAGCGTTTCGCCCTGGCTCTATAGGTCAGGACCAGCAGTGTTTCATCCTGGCACTATAGGTCAGGACCTCCAGTGTTTCACACTTTCACTAGGAGTCAGGGACTCCAGTGTTTCACTCTGGCACTAGAAGTCAGGACCTCCAGTGTTTCACTCTGGCACTATAGGTCACAACCTCCAGTGTTTCACCCTGGCACTATAGGTAAGTACCTCCAGTGTTTCGCTCTGGCACTATAGGTCAGGACCTCCAGTGTTTCGCTCTGGCACTATAGGTCACAACCTCCAGTGTTTCACTCTGGCACTATAAGTCAGGACCTTCAGTGTTTCACTCTTGCACTATAGGTCAGGAACTCCAGTATTTCATCCTGGCACTATAGGGTAGGACCTCCAGTGTTTCACCCTGGCACTATAGGTCAGGACCTTCAGTGTTTCACCTAGGCAGTATAGGTCAGGACCTCCAGTGTATCACTCTTGCACTATAGATCAGGAACTCCAGTATTTCATCCTGGCCCTATAGGTCACGATCTCCCATGTTTCACCCTGGCACTATAGGTCACGACCTCTAGTTTTTCGCCATGGTACTATAGGTCAGGACCAGCAGTGTTTCATCATGGCACTATAGGGCAGGACCTCCAGTGTTTCACACTTTCACTAGAAGTCAGGGCCTCCAGTGTTTCACTCTGGCACTAGAAGTCAGGACCTCACGTGTTTCACTCTGGTACTGTAGGTCACAACCTCCAGTGTTTCGCTCTGGCACTATAGGTCACAACCTCCAGTGTTTCACTCTGGCACTATAAGTCAGGACCTTCAATGTTTTACCCTGGCACTATAGGTTTGGACCTGCAGTTTTTCACCCTGGCACTATAGGTCAGGACCTCCAGTGTTTCACCCTGGTACTAGAGGTCAGGACCTCCTGGTAAAGCTTTACCTCTGCATTTAGAGTGTTAGACCCTCCAGCATTTCACTTCTGGCACCATTGGTCTGGACTTCCAGTGCTAATTGGCACTATAGTGTCAGACCTCCAGTGTTTCACCCTGGCTCAGGAGGTTGTGACCTCAGTGTTTCACCCCTGGCACAGAGTTCTTTAATCTCCCGTGATTCACTCTACATTAGAAGTCAGGACATCTAGTGTTTCACCCCGGGGCACTAGAGGCAGGACTCCGGTGTTTCCTTACCCCTGGCACTATAGGCAGATCTCCAGTGCCTTTCATCCTGCACTATATTACTGACCTCCAGTACCACATCAGCACTATATAGGTCAGGACCCTCCAGTGTTCGCCCTGGCACCATAGGTCAGGACCTCCAGTGTTTCACCCTGGCACTATAGGTCAGAACCTACAATGTTTCACTCTGGAACTATAGGTCAGGACCTCCCATGTTTCACCCTGGCACTATAGGTCACGACCTACAGTGTGTCACTCTGGTACTAGAGGTCAGGACCTCCCGTGTTTCACTCTTCACTAGAGTTTAGGACCTCCAGTGTTTCACCCTGGCACTATAGGTCACAACCTTCAGTGTTTCACCCTGGCAAATGGGTCAGGAGCCTCCATTGTTTCACCCTGCAATATAGGTCAGGACCTCCCTTGTTTTACCCTGGGACTACAGATGAGGACCTCCCGTGTTTTACCCTGGCATTATAGGACAGGACCTCCAGTGCTTCACCCTGGCACTATAGGTCAGGTCCTCCAGTGTTTCACTTTTGTACTATAGGTCAGGACCTCTAGTATTTCACCCAGGCACTATAGGTCAGATCTCCAGTGTTTCACCTCACTATAGATCAGGACCTCCAGTGTACCATCATCCTGTCACTAGAAGATAGGACCCTCCAGTGCCAAGCACCCTCATACTAGAGGGCAGGATCTTTCCGTGTTTCATTCCTGGTACTTCGTAGTTCAGGACCTCCTCGTTTTTAATACCTTTAGCACTCACAGTAAGGTCAGGACCTCTGAAGTGGGGTTTCAATACTTCTGCACCAAAGGGTCAGGACCCTTCAGTGTTTCCCACCCTGGCACTATAGGACAGGACCTCCAGTGTTTTACCCTGGCACTATAGGGTAGGACCTCCAGTGTTTCCCCCTGCAATATCGGTCAGGACCTCCAGTGTTTCACCCTGGCACTATAGGTCACGACCTACAGTGTGTCACCCTGGTACTAGAGGTCAGGACCTCCCTTGTTTCACCCTGGGACTATAGATGAGGACCTCCCGTGTTTTACCTTGGCACTATAGGTCAGAACCTACAATGTTTCACACGGGAACTATAGGTCACAACCTCCAGTGTTTCACCCTGGCAAATAGGTCAGGACCTCCAGTGTTTCACCCTGGCAATATAGGTCAAGACCTCCCTTGTTTCACCCTGGGACTATGGATGAGGACCTCCCGTGTTTTTCCCTGGCACTATAGGTCAGAACCTACAATGTTTCACTCTGGAACTATAGGTCACAACCTCCAGTGTTTCACCCTGGCAAATAGGTCAGAAACTCCAGTGTTTTACCCTGGCAATATTGGTCAGGAACTCCCTTGTTTCACCCTGGGACTATAGATGAGGACCTCCCGTGTTTTACCCTGGCACTATAGGTCACAACCTCCAGTATTTCACCCAAGCACAATAGGTTAGGACCTCCAGTGTTTCACCCTGGCACTATAGGTCAGGGCCTACAATGTGTCACCCTGGCACTATAGGTCAGGAGCTCCAGTGTTTCACCCTGGCACTATAGGTCAGGGCCTACAGTGTTTCACCCTGGTAGTAGAGGTCAGGACCTCCCATGTTTCACTCTGGAACTAGAGGTTAGGACCTCCAGTGTTTCACCCTGGCATTATAGGTCAGGAACTCCAGTGTTTCACACTGGCACTATACAGTAGGTCAGGACCTCCAGTGTTTCACCCTGGCACTATAGGTCAGGACCTCCAGTGTTTCACCCTGGCACTATAGGTTAGAATCTACAATGTTTCACTCTGAAACTATAGGGCAGGACCTCCAGTATTTCACCCTGGCATAATAGGTCAGGACCTCCAGTGTTTCACTCTGGCACTATAGGTCACAACCTCCAGTGTTTCACTCTGGCACTATAAGTCAGGACCTTCAGTGTTTCACCCTGGCACTATAGGTCAGGACTTCCAGTGTTTCACTCTGGCACTATAGGTCAGGACCTTCAGTGTTTCACCTAGGCAGTATAGGTCAGGACCTCCAGTGTTTCACTCATGCACTATAGGTCAGGAACTGCAGTGTTTCATCCTGGCACTATAGGTCACGATCTCCCATGTTTCACCCTGGCACTACAGGTCAGGACCTCCAGTGTTTCACACTGGCACTATACAGTAAGTCAGGACCAGCAGTGTTTTATCCTGGCACTATAGGTCAGGACTTCTGTTGTTTCACCCTGGCACTACAGGTCAGGACCTCCAGTGTTTCACATTGGCACCATAGGTCACGACCTCCAGAGTTTCACCCCTGCACTATAGGTCAGGAGCTCCAGCGTTTCACCCTGGCACTATAGGTCAGGAGCTACAGTGTTTCACGCTGGTAGTAGATGTCAGGACCTCCCGTGTTTCACTCTGGAACTAGAGGTTAGGGCCTCCAGTGTTTCACCCTGGCACTATAGGTCAGGACCTCCAGTGTTTCACACTGGCACTATGCAGTAGGTCAGGACCTGCAGTCTTTCATCCTGGCACTATAGGTCAGGACCTCCAGTGTTTAACCCTGGCACTAGAGGTTAGGACCTCCAGGGTTTCACCCTGGCACTGTAGATCAGGACCTCCAGTGTTTCACCTGTGCACTATAGGTCAGGACCTCCAGTGTTTCACTCTGGCACTATAGGTCAGGACCTAACGTGTTTCACTCTGGCACTAGAGGTTAGGACCTCCAGAGTTTCACCCTGGCACTAGTGGTCAGGACCTCCAGTGTTTCACACTGGCACCATAGGTCTGGACTTCCAGTGTTTCACCTTGGCACTATAGGTCAGGACCTCCAGTGTTTCACCCTGGCACTAGAGGTTAGGACCTCCAGTGTTTCACCGTGGTACTAGAGGTCAGGACCTCCCGTGTTTCACTTTGGCACTAGAAGTCAGGACCTCCAGTGTTTCATCCTGGCACTATCGGTCCATACCTCCCGTGTTTCACCCTGGCACTATAGGTCAGGACCTCCAGTGTTTTACTCTGGCACTGTAGGTCACGACCTCCAGTGTTTCACTCTTGCAAGTATAGAGTCAGGACTCTATGAAAGTTTTATATTTCAAATGTGAGGGGTCACACCCAGCAGTTTCTACATTGGCACTAGAGATCAGAACCATGCTGTTTCTACCGAACCATAGTCGTAACTTCCTGCTCAATTCCCCGGCAACTGGCACCAGGACCGAATGCACTGAAACGAAGTTGAGGAATCCCATGTGCTTCACCGAACATAGATAGACTCCAGCACCAATAGGGTAGGATCCGAAAGGGCCGCAATGATCGGTCGTAATCCCAGCACACCCCGGCACCATAATGGAATCCAGCCACCGGCATCATAGGATGGACCATCACCTTAGCACAGGGAATGACCCCAGGGCCACCCCGGCACGAGAAGTCAGGGACCGGAAGCCACTGCACAACAGTCGTAATCTCTGCACTTTGGCACGGAGTCAGGACTCTGCAGCTCACTCTGGCACTATTGGTCAGGACCTCTCGTGTTTCTCTCTGGCACTATAGGGTCAGGACCTCCAGTGTTTCACACTGGCACTATAGAGTAGTTAATGACCTGCAGTGTTTCATCCTGGCACTATAGGTCAGGACTTCCGGTGTTTCACCCTGGCACAGTAGGTCAGGACCTCCAGTGTTTCACCCCTGCACTATAGGTCAGGACCTCCATGTTTCACCCTGGCTCTATAGGTCAGGACCTACAGTGTTTCACCGTGGTACTAGAGGTCAGGACCTCCCGTGTTTCACTCTGGCACTAGAGGTTAGGACCTCCAGTGTTTCACCCTGGCACTATAGGTCAGGATCTCCAGTGTTTCACACTGGCACCATAGGTCTGGACATCCAGTGTTTCACCCTGGCACTATAGGTCAGGACCTCCAGTGATTCACCCTGGCACTAGAGGTCAGGACCTCCAGTGTTTCACCCTGGCACTATAGGTCAGGACCTCCAGTGTTTCATCCTGGCACTATAGAACTGTACCTCCAGTTTTTCACATCAGCACCATAAGTCAGGACCTCCCGTGTTTCACCCTGGCACTATAGGTCAGGACCTCCGGTGTTTCACCCTGGCACTATACGTCAGAACCTACAATGTTTCACTCTGAACCTATAGGGCAGGACCTCCAGTGTTTCACCCTGGTACTAGAGGTCACAACCTCAGGTGTTTCACTCAGGCACTATAAGTCAGGTCCTTCAGTGTTTTACCCTGGTATATAGGTCAGGACCTCCAGTGTTTCACACTGGCACTATACAGTAGGTCAGGACCTGCAGTGTTTCATCCTGGCACTATAGGTCAGGACCTCCAGTGTTTCACCCTGGCACTATAGGTCAGGATCTCCAGTGTATCACCCTGGCACTATAGGTCAGAACCTACAATGTTTCACTCTGGAACTATAGGGCAGGACCTCCAGTGTTTCACCCTGGCACTATAGGTCAGGACCTCCCTTGTTTCACCATGGGACTATAGGTGAGGACCTCCCGCGTTTTAACCTGGCACTATAGATCACAACCTCCAGTGTTTCGCCCTGGCACTATAGGTTAGGACCTCCAGTGTTTCACTCTGGCACTATAGGTCACAACCTCAGGTGTTTCACTCGGGCACTATAAGTCAGGACCTTCAATGTTTCACCCTGGCACTATAGGTCAGGGCCTCCAGTGTTTCACCCTGGCACTATAGGTCAGGACCTTCAGTGTTTCACCTAGGCAGTATAGGTCAGGACCTCTAGTGTTTCACTCTTGCACTATAGGTCAGGAACTCCAGTATTTCATCCTGGCACTATAGGTCACGATCTCCCATGTTTCACCCTGGCACTACAGGTCAGGACCTCCAGTGTTTCACACTGGCACTATACAGTAGGTCAGGACCAGCAGTGTTTCATCCTGGCACTATAAGTCAGGACTTCCGTTGTTTTAACCCTGGCACTACAGGTCAGGACCTCCAGTGTTTCACACTGGCACCATAGGTCAGGACCGCCAGTGTTTCACCCCTGCACTATAGGTCAGGAGCTCCAGTGTTTCACCCTGGCACTATAGGTCAGGACCTACAGTGTTTCACCCTGGTAGTAGATGTCAGGACCTCCCATGTTTCACTCTGGAACTAGAGGTTAGGACCTCCAGTGTTTCACCCAGGCACTATTGGTCAGGACCTCCAGTGTTTCACACTGGCACTATACAGTAGGTCAGGACCTGCAGTCTTTCATCCTGGCAATATAGGTCAGGACCTCCGGTGTTTCACCCTGGCACTGTAGATCAGGACCTCCAGTGTTTCACCCCTGCACTATAGGTCAGGACCTCCAGTGTTTCAACCTGGCACTATAGGTCAGGACCTACCGTGTTTCACTCTGGCACTAGAGGTTAGGACCTCCAGTGTTTCACCCTGGCACTAGTGGTCAGGACCTCCAGTGTTTCACACTGGCACCATAGGTCTGGACTTCCAGTGTTTCACCTTGGCACTATAGGTCAGGACTTCCAGTGTTTCACCTTCGTACTAGAGGTCAGGACTTCCCGTGTTTCACTCTGGCACTAGAAGTCAGGACCTCCAGAGTTTCACCCTGGCACTAGAGGTCAGGACCACCAGTGCTTCACTCTGGCACTATTGGTCAGGACCTTCAGTGTTTCACCCTGGCACTACAGGTCAGGACATCCAGTGTTTCACTCTGGCACTATACGTCAGGAACTCCAGTGTTTCATCCAGGCACTATCAGTCCATACCTCCCGTGTTTCACTCTGGCACTATAGGTCAGGACCTCCAGTGTTTCACCCTAGCACTATCGGTCACTACCTTTAGTGTTTCACTCTTGCACTATAGGTCAGGACCTCCCGTGTTTTACCCTGGCACTGTAGGTCACGACCTCCAGTGTTTCACATTGGCACTAGAGATCAGAACCTCCAGTGTTCCATCCTGGCACTATAGGGCAGCACCTCCAGTGTCCCATCCTGGCACTATAGGTCAGCACCTCCAGTGTTCCATCCTGGCACTATAGGTCAGGATCTTCAGAGTTTCACACTGGCACTATAGGTCAGGACGTCCAGGGTTGCACACTGGCAATATAGGACAGGACCTGCAGTGTTTCACAATGGCACTATTGGGAAGGACCTCCAGTGTTTCACCCTGGCACTATAGGTCAGGACCTCCAGTGTTTCACCCTGCAATATAGGTCAGGACCTCCAGTGTTTCACCCTGGCACTATTGGTCAGGACCTCCAGTGTTCCATCCTGTCACTAGAAGATAGGACCTCCAGTGCTTCACCCTGGTACTAGAGGGCAGGATCTCTCGTGTTTCATTCTGGCACTGTAGTTCAGGACCTCCAGTGTTTCACCCTGCAATATAGGTCAGGACCTCCAGTGTTTCACCCTGGCACTATAGGTCAGGACCTCCAGTGTTCCATCCTGTCACTAGAAGATAGGACCTCCAGTGCTTCACCCTGGTACTAAGGGGCAGGATCTCCCGTGTTTCATTATGGTACTGTAGTTCAGGACCTCCCGTGTTTTACCCTGGCACTACAGGTCAGGACCTCCAGTGTTTCAACATGGAAACATAGGGTAGGACCTCCAGTGTTTCCCCCTGCAATATCGGTCAGGACCTCCAGTGTTTCAACCTGGCACTATAGGTCAGGACCTCCAGTGTTTCACTCTGGCACTATAGGAAAGGACCTCCAGTGCTTCACCCTGGCACTATAGGTCAGGACCTCCAGTGTTTCACCCTAGCACTATAGGTCAGGACCTTCAGTGTTTCACTTTGGTACTATAGGTCAGGACCTCTAGTGTTTCGCACTGGCACTTGAAGTCAGGACCTCCAGTGTTTCACTCTGGCACTATTGGTCAGGACCTCTCGTGTTTCTCTCTGGCACTATAGGTCAGGACCTCCAGTGTTTCACA
>NW_024746767.1:0-15807 GCF_018991925.1 Homarus americanus
TAAGTGATAATCTCTGGGGTTTAAATTTGACTTGTCACTAATTTTTGGAGATTCGTGAGTTTTAAATTTGTCGTGACACTGATTTTGGTCTCCGAGAAACACACCAAAAACGTCTCTAGCACACATATAAACTCCCAAAACAGTATGGTGCGAAAGTTTAACCCCCTGAACTCGCCCCTTAAAACACTATGCATTCCATTGCACTAATTCACAATCCACTATGCATTTCGCTGCACCAGTGTACGAAGTATTATTCTCTGAGCTGTGATAGTTTATACACCATTGTACATTCATCCTTAATACAATTTTATATATTATTCATTTAATTGCACTGGTGAATGAAAATACTGTCTGTCACTATGTGGGTTATAAGCAGGTTTATACATTATATATTTCTTGTGTTTAACAGAATTATAGACTTACATATAACGCTGATTTGTATTAAGGATTTTTTTATGCTGACTAACATCTTGAGCAAGTTTGTTTTAGGTTAATAAGTTTTACTTGATCATTTCGTATTATCATGAGCGTTTTTGTCTGTTTGGTGAATTAATGCGAATTTCTGAACCTGTAATCATGAGTATTTATTTTTTTAATCTTTGGTGTAGTATTAAACTTCTTTTAATATCTGGTGTAGTCGTTAGTATTTCAGAACTGTTTTGTATGCAGGACATTTCTGAACCTTTGGTGTATCCATGAGTATTTTTTAACATTTTGGTGCACTGTTGGTGTAATCATGTTAATTTCTGTAAATTCTGGTCATCATAATCTTTTCTCAACGCTAGGTTTTATATCCTGATAACTTAATTATATATAAACAAACATTCCTCTTGGTCACATACAGCAGTTGAACGATTGTATCAACGTTATACTGTAGATGTTTAACTTGACAGAGTCATTAAATTTATCATTTAATAAAATATATAAGACAGGTGTGCGGGCTGTAATCCCAGTTGATGCGGGCAATGCTCAAGGGACAGGTGGTATAAATAGTGTTCAAGGGGTAGCTGGTTATCAGGGGTAGTACTCAAGGGCCAGATAGTATCAGGGAGTCACAAATGTTATCTTTGTAATACATCAGAATTTTTACGATTCTTGATGTTATATTGTATTTATATATGTTGAAAAGTGATGGTGAGTCCCATAGGCATGACTGCCGGTAAAGGACAGTGTGGATACAGCACAATGTATACTAAACCTTCGGTACATAAGGAGACAGCATGTTCGGTACTGCACTCGACCGCTTTCACTTCCCCAAGTTATAACCTTAGGTACCCATTACAAATGGGTGAACTGGGAGTGCCCGGGAATCGAACTACCGATCCCTGGAACAGGAGGCGAGTGCTGTATCCATTCGACCCGTTAAAGTTCACCCAAAACACCCAATCTAGTGTTTGGGTCCATTTTAGCCCTAAGTGTGGGACTGAAAAAGAGATTTGTTATAATTGTTAAAAAAAATTGTTGACCTCTAATTATTATTATAATTTTATACCTGGCTATATTTTGTGTGTGCATTATAGTTGTACAAACAATGGTCATAACAATATATTTGCTTGTGTTTATGGAGGCAGTTAACATGCAATTGGATATTATGGCATGGATCAGTCCCCATTTATTTGTATATCTTTCGGTGTATCAAAATATTTGTTTCTCTATTTCTCTGCTTATATATCATATTTCCTTGTTTCACACACACACACACACACTACCTCACAAGCACACACACGCACACATTCCCTCACAAGCACACACACACACATACACATTCCGTCACACACACACACACACACACACACAGGCCATAGCAACCGCGGGTCGTGAAACACCAAGCCACATACAAAACAATATATGGGATGTGCCAGCAGCGGTTTTACAAGTTTAGGAACGAAAAATATAACAGAGGTCAACATAAACAAAGAAAGCCTTAGATCAGCGTGGGACAACTGCAGTGAAATTTTGATGGGTTTCTGTCGTATTCGGACTAAAAATCAAACTAAACTTGATATAACGTATCCTAATGTATCAAGTAAATCTAGCTAATGTAACTACCTAAACTAAACTAACGTAACCTAATGTAACTATATAACCTAACCTATTCACATTACATAGGTGCGCTATATATGTACATTGTTTGTGTACCTGTGCCGTCTATATACTGTATATACGCTGAACCACTGTGAACTTATATGGCGATTGTACTGAATAAATATCAATCTCAAAGCCGACGTAACAGTATAAAAAACTTAACCTAATGTAATATCATGTAATGTAACCTAATCTAACATACCTAACTAACCTGACCAAATTTTATTCAACAGAACTATCTTTTACCCTAACTTGATTTAATCTATTCTAACCTAGCCAAACCTTCACCTAAAGTACCCCAGGCCTAGCCAACCCCTATCCTAGCCTGACCTCTTCTGAACCTAACCGAACCAAACCATTCCAAACCTAATCTGATTTATCCATAAAATAACCTGACTTAACCTAATAAAATCCCGTGTTTTAATGGGGAAATTCGGGTCCTCTTCTATGGATTAGTTCAGTTCAGTTTTGGCGTGAGTGACATACATACATACATACATACATACATACATACATACCTACATGTAACTGGTGTTAACGTAAGAGTAGTAGGGTATGACGTAATGGTTAATTGTTGAATAATCATCTAAGATCTGTTATATCTGTCTCTCTCTCTCTCTCTCTCTCTCTCTCTCTCTCTCTCTCTCTCTCTCTCTCTGCTAGACCTAAACTGAAGCCTTATGTTATTTGCCGTAATATAGAACTGATAAACTGCTTCTACAGTTCACAAGTTATTTTGTTGTCGGTATCAATATATATTGGCGGATCACCTGTGTGTTGGTTCTCGTTGACGAGTGTTTCGGCCCTAGACATTTTAATTTTAATTCGAAGATGCCCAAACACGCACCTCAACTCGATACGTGATACATTCATGGATACTCTAACTCTGTAGTGTTAAAGTTCAGACCCAGAAATCATTTACTGGCGATACGCTCCTCCAGTCAGGTAAAGGTATACGTATATGATTATTAGTTCTTTTCACATTTGGATAATTTTGCAATGTTGTCAAGTTGCACATACCCGAAGTTCATGAAGTGCGGAGGCTCGGGTACAACTAGGACACCACACCTCCACTGGCTTGTATAGGTGTAATTTAGTTTTAAAAGCGCCATATGAACTTATCAAGCCTTTTATTTTATGTATGAATTGCCTTGAAATGGGTTTAGTTGCACTGCCCAGCGGTCAACGGTGGCAGAGAATTCCGACACAGGGGGACGGCTTCCTCGACGCGCCCGACCAGAGCGCCCCCCCCCCCGCACTTTTTTCCAACCCGGCGAACCAAGGATCAAAGATCGCTTCGTGTGGCTTATTTTTTCATTACAATTATTTTTAGTCTGGTCAGCGTTTATCCAGTCTCTCACCAAGCACTGAGCCAAGTTGGATAGAGTAAGGAACGGTGTCCTTTCCTTGATTGTTCAGTAAACATCCAATTTACCCCTATTTTACCTTCAACAAGCAGCTATTTTTATTTATTCTGTTAGGTATATGCAATTATATTTCATTCATCTTAATTTTTAACACCTGTGAAGAAGTATATTGGGTTGATACAATATATATATATATATATATATATATATATATTAAATAAGTTTTTTATGTTTTAGTTAATAAGAATTCGGTACAGCTGCCAGGTATATAGAGAATAACACGTGAGTTAAACCAACACACAGGTCCTCATGTAGTTTATGAACATTACTCTTGGCTATAACACACGAGGAAACTATTTAAGCTGGTGAGGGAAGGTGTATGTATGTTTGTTTATCTTGTTTTGACACCTTTTGCACACCACCATAAAACACTGACGTTAGTTTGAGAAAATGTATATTGCTACTTGGAGCAAATTTTTATGGACGTTTTTATAAATTAAAGAACATTAATTTGAATAAAAATATATTTTGGAATAAAAAGTTAGATACCTTTATTTTGTTTAGCAATATTCATAACCATTATGTTAGTATGATTTTGCTTTTTGTAAGAGTACTGATTAATTTATGGTAGATTGCCATAATTATCAGCCTTGAGTTGCATTAAGTTTTTGGGAATTCCTTCCTTGTGTGACAGTGATAATAAAAGTGCGGCAAGTGTTCTTGAAAATACTTTAAGTTAAACGTTGGCATGTCTGATACACTTGACCAGATTGATGTTGCATGACTTAGCTTTATAGATCAAACAGTCCATCAGACTAATTAAATATTTGTCATTTTATGT
This sequence comes from Homarus americanus, assembly GCF_018991925.1. Taxonomy (NCBI): domain Eukaryota; kingdom Metazoa; phylum Arthropoda; class Malacostraca; order Decapoda; family Nephropidae; genus Homarus; species Homarus americanus. The sequence goes on from NW_024746767.1 coordinate 4,294, forward strand.
GGCTTTAGCAGTTCAGGTGATCATCACTGACTATTCAGAGAAATTTAGCATGTTATTCAGGTTGCAAATTCTTAGCCATTTTGAAAATTTATAGTCTGTAAATTAAGTAGGATTTTTTGCTGTCAGATAATTTATATTTTTTTATAGCTAGAGTTAATCAGGGAATATCATCTACAAAAGTCATTGCTCAAGGTTAATGTCTAGCCTGTGTGTGTTATTGTCATCAGCATGTAGGATTAATTTATAAATATAACAAGAACTAGTAATGTCATTATCAAGATATAAGGATAAATAATGTACCTGAAATGAAGCTTTGTGGTACTCCTTATTTTACTGATGACTAGCTTTTTGCTGCCTATCAGGAATGTAGCTGTCAGATCACCTGTGTCCTGGTTCGTGTGTACCGCTGTTTCCACTGAAATATCTAACATCGTAGCGGCAGTTTAAAGAACAAACTGTCTGACTATCATTTTATTTCTCACTTTTAATGTACATCTGAAACATGTTTGAGTTTTCGCCGGAATATTCTCGTTGAAATATGATCGTCTTTTACACACCAATACTTCATGAAATCTAGCGGCCGGTGGTTCCTGTAGCGAGCATGACACTGCCGGCTGACGTAGTCTGAAGTCCAATTAAAATATCATATTATCTTAGTGTGTGAGGAATCTTAAATGAAGTGTGTTAATTTTCTGATCGACTAAGGCTTTTCAAGATGTTTTGGGGTTTGTTCTTCTCCCGAGAATTCCTGTGCAAGTTATGGCCCTCCCCTACCTGCTGAATAAAGACACTACTGTAATTTTCATAAAATCCATTACATTTAATTTCATTCTCCTTCAACAAAGGGGAGGCTATATATATATATATATATATATATATATATATATATATATATATATATATATATATATATATATATATATATATATATATATATATATATATATGCAAATCACTGTAGGTGCGCGTGATCTAGGTATATGCTGATAACCACAAGGAAAGAAGAAAACACGAAGTTCCCGCGCTGTGTAATTCACATCTTCAGGGGTGAGTACAGACTAGAGAGAGTAATACAAATCAAGGTGTATATATACAGAGGAGGGTGAGACCAGGTCCACAATGGTCAGGTATTAGGTAATGACCCTACTAATCTTTAAATAGCACACAACGGTTGGTGGTCAGGTCAGATGGTCAAGTGACCCGGCCTTCTCACCTGATCACAAATCTTCTTAATTACAAAATTGTCCAGCTTGTACATGCCGTTACTCAAATTCATGTTGAATGCTTCGGTATGTTTAATAAGACTAGATTCTATGATGTTCCTACTATCAATTGAATTACATGGTAATATTGAGGAGGCATTATCCCAGTCAATGCAATGCTTGTTATCCCTCAAATGAACAAACAGAGCATTGGATTGCTGGCCTGTCCTAACACTGTATTTGTGTTGTTTAATTCTAGTTGCAAGATCTTTAGCATGTGTCATTCTGGAGCAGAAACTCGGCCGCCGTCTTCTGCATCTCGCGTGTCGTCACCACATCCTTGAGCTTGTTGCCGAGAAAGCGTATGTGGAATGCATGGGGCCTTCCTCTGGACCAGATAATACTCTCTTCTCTCGCTTCAAGCATAAGTGGAAGGACATCAGTCAAGATGACTACAGCCCTCTCTCAGACCTCCCTCCAAGTTTGTACGAGAAACGAGATGACCTCATCTGTTGCTGGAAACATCATCTGGGCAAGAAGCAGCAGCCACGTGATGATTACCGTGAGGTACTGGAGCTAGCAATCAGGTGTCTCGATGGAGCTCTACCCAAGTTTAATCTCCGACGGCCCGGAGCACTTCACCGAGCACGGTGGATGGCTAAGCTCATTTATGTCATGAAGATCCTGATTTTTGCTAATCAGTTTAAACTAACTGCTCGTGAGACATTAGGCTTGAAACGATCCACATTCTTTGTGCTAGAGGTGTATGTCAGTGCATGGTTCACGGCCTCCGTTCCATCCTCCGCTCCTGCTAATGATTTGCGGCTCCTCCAAGACCTGTCAGAGTACCACGACGTCAAAATATCAAGAACATGTCTCACAGTCTTCGGTCGTCACCTGTGGTACCTCAGTGAAGGCTTGGTGGGTCTTGCACTCTTCGATCCACAAGTTAATGCAACAATGAAGACAAACATAGTTCGGGCAATCGTTGAGAGGAAGGCGACCGAGGATTCACCAAAACGTGCTGCTCTTCCTGCCACATCTTCCCTTCCCACAAAGCAGCTCTCAGACTTTGCTTCTAGAGGATCAAACTTTCTATTTGAAAGTCTCAAAATGAAGACTTCTTTTTTGTCCAAGGAACCTGACACATGGTCTGATGATGAAGACTTCAAAACTGGCGTCGCAGTTGTGGGTGGTCTCAGAGTCATCAACGACACTGCAGAGAGAGGGATTGCCTTGATACAGGCATTCAACAGCAAGATCACGAAGAGTGAAGACCAGCGTCAACATCTGCTGCAGGTTGTTGAAGAGCAGAGGCGGTCACAACCAGGGACATCAAAACAGGACCTTACAAGCAAAAAGCGAAAACAATGAATGGGTTGTCCACACCTCTCCCACCCATTGATGTAAGCGTGTTCACTGCAGTTTCATTTTAAAAAGGAATTAATCATTTATATGTACAGTGTACACATAAACTTGCTCAATATGTAAATTTTAAAATAAACCGGCATATTATGAATATTCGTATTTTTTGCCAAAAGGATAAAACTTCAATTGACTTGAGCTACCTCTAAATATTGTCCAAATGACCCAGGATTTCGCCTGTGTTCTTTTTTCATGGGTACGCAGTATTGGACCAATGGCCATTCCTTTTAATCAATTTTAGAAATTCACCCCTATGCACTATTGTCACCCTACAACCAGTTTGTTATTGTCTGGTTTTCCTTGATACAATTTGTGAACAATTTTTCATACAGTCCCTCACAGTCCATATTTATCCGATAATTTGAATTATATATGTTTGTAAAGAACTTATTTAGTGATGGTCTATGCGAGCACACCCTCTAAATGGACAGATAAATATATTGTGATTTAATAAGTGCATAACTTTGTGGGATGATTTGTGGTAAAAAAATATTCACAATGTTAGTTACTAGCTGTATTTAGTATTAGTTTTATGTTAACCGTACATGTCATAATATTAGTATAATATTTACTTCTACTGACATAAAGTGTGGTTACTTTTAACCTTTACTAATATGGCATTTGCAATAGTAAATGTTGTAAGTATTAAAAAATTACATCTTTCATTGTGTTGAATAGTGAATATTATACATACGGTAGCTAGCCATTTTTCTTTGCCTGTGAATTACTTTATATCGAGACCATAATAAAGCATGCAACCTTGGTGCAGTTTAAGTATACAGTACATAGCATTGACATTGGTTTGGAAAAGTTGCCTGTTAAATGTAATCTATGTTTTCCATCTGCTAAGTCAGGTATAATTAAAAGAGAAAAACTGAAGAAAATGGAGCCATGATACGAATTTGGTGATGTCTCGATCCTACTGAGTGTGAGAGAACAAAGTTAGTAAGGTCGATATTTTTCAATATTAGCTGTGCCATAAACTGCGATAGTTGGATCGAAACTACTGATGGTACTAGTCAGGACGCAACACTTATACCACTAGTGTGACAAAACTAGCGATCCTGCTAGTTAGCTGGAAACTACTGATGCTAGATGGATCGAGACGGACAGCTCTGTAAGGCTGTTAAATTTTCTACAGTATTTCTTCACCTGTGAGGCTTTCCTTCTTGTACAGGTATGTCGAGTTACTGTGACTGTCAACACATTGTCACTAATAACATAGTGTCTAGGATATGGGTAATCTTAAGGGTAGGTATGTGTTAATGCTCACACCCGTGAATTATGTCACTAGGAAGGATGCGTCCACACTTACAACCTGTAATTCCCAGCTTCTGTGAGAAGCCTTTTGTCTCCCTGTAAGCTTTGTGCAGAAATAAAGGGCTAACCGGATAATGACGTTTTAAAAACCTAACGTATGGTAATCACAGTAACGAGGTTTCTTCAAACAGAACATTAATTATCCAGGTATAGTTCAGTATGAAACTGGAGTTATGAGGTTTTTGCGTATTTCTTCTTATTGTGTCAGCCACAGCCTGTCAAAGAGTTTATTTTCTAATTTTTATTTTTTTTGTACAGTATAGTATAGAATCAGGCTCTGTGTTCTATGCATGAGAATACCTTAGTTGTTAAAACATGTTAATACCTTCACCGATAACTTTCCTTGTCGCTTTCTGCTCGTTCCTTGTATAATTCTCTCCCATTGTTTCCCCCATTCTTGAGATGTCTGTTTCCCCATGACTCACTAGAAGTGAGAGTGGGGTAAGGCTCTTAATATACAGTATACATATTTCAGTTTATAAACACTGCATGTAATAAACACCCTCTTGGTACCGAGCAAATTAAAGGACAAGACACAAGACATAATGAAGGTTGTAGTAAATTGTCTGAGGTTTCAATGACACACCTTTGTACAAATCATGACAGGTTATATGAAATTATCTTCATTAATACAGGTAAACAATAATCACCTTTGAGTACCGGGTACCGAACCCAGACCACCACTAAAAGCTTCCACATTTTAACTATCGTGGTTCAGTGGATAAGCTTCCTGCCTTCGTGGTGGTCTGGGTTCGGTACCCGGCACTCAGAGGTGATTATTGTTTACATTGATTTACCTGTGTGTAATATAGTTTCTGAAATACCTGTATTAATACAGGTGTTTAAACATCATGGAACAGCTCAGGGTCCAGATTCCTGGAGGTTGCTTGGTAGCTGAAGCTGTTAGAATGTACACAAAAAATAACGTCCAAAATACCACTAAAACTAACACTCGGACTATCTTGACCAAGTAGGAGACATGCTTTACGCACTCCACAGAATCTTTGCAAAGATTCTGTACTTCAATTTTGTCTCATGAATGTATCTAAGTGAACATATCTTTAAGGTAGAGTTTCATAATAATTCCACAGTTGTTTTTGGGTGCTATATTTGTGCTTTGGCCGAAGTGAACCAGTTAGGTGCATTCTTACTTCAGTTACCTGACGCATTTACCGTAACCAACCTCAAATACTCTAGATCCAGTTTTAAGAGCAACTAAGGCAACACAGTGAATGTGACAAGTTTCATCCACGAGAAGTATAATGTCGAATGTTATAATGAGGACGCCTATGTCTGGACATTCTTAAGTTAAACACGACAAAACCTTAACCTGAAAAGCGAAGATTACTTGAGGCAGAACGACCAAGACCCACGCGTTAACCTACCCTCACGCAGTATGCAACAAGAGTATACCTTTTCTAAAAGCTAAAAGGATAATTTGTTTAAGACAAGATGTGAATTATATAATACCCTCCTTTAGTAATATTCTCGATATACTTTCATACATAAAGAAGCGATTTATCCATTGTCAGTTGAGTATGGTGTACCCTCATGCGGCATTAAGTTCTGCAGGATTTATCACAGAGAAACCAGATGTATTCCCAGTAAATTTGTATTATCGATGTCTTGTGTATGAACTAATGTAAAGCTCGTGCTGAGTAACCGTAGCTGTTCAAACATAGTAATACATTATAGGGCTTACCACAGTCAGATATAATACAAGTGATATAAAATTGGCATGATCCCAAATCGATTGTTGTGTTTCACTGCAACAGACGGGACCCCTTACAGATAGCTGTTGGGGACAATAAAATGTCATTAGGACCATAGGACACAATGAAAGTAAATACATAACTCGTTAAGTAGAGAATACAGAAGAAAACAACAGGGTGGTTCACAACAATGTTATACCATTCAATGAGAAATAGAAAAAAAAAAACTTCGCATGTATTTTTATTTGTAATTATTTAAAATATGCAGTGAGGACTTCATGTTGTCTACAGGAAATTAAGGTATTGACTCAATACATTTACACACAAAATGATTCTCTTATTCACACTAATAATGTAACTTTGTTTTTGATATCCTATATATCACAATAATGCCTCAAACAACAGCTGGCCGTCTCACTTATGTTGACGACTTTAAAAAAGATTAGTTCCTCAAGACACGTTATCATTCTCCAGACATCCTTGACATTTCTCTTGGTGCAAATGAGGAATTTTCAAATCAGGGACTAAAAGTCATTTAATACCTATTTACTACAGTTGTGATATTCTTAGGAAGGGCGCAATAAGAAATAACAAGATGCTGGTTACATTATAATAGGATGACACTCTAATGTAACTGTCGGGGACCTATAACCTACAGACTGGCCTCGTATAAAAACTATATGTTCTGTGCATGAGACATCACTAATATAATTGCTCTAGTCAACAATGTTTTTCTTGCGTATTTCTGTGCCTCAACTATTTAGGTATTTTAAATACTTAGAGTAAGGAAATTTATATACTGTACTGGGAAACAGTATTACGATTTAAGGAAAATTTGTGTTAACTTACCCTTAATTTAATTAATTAATCTGCACTGTACTGCGAAAGTTATAAATCTCACATCTCGCACATAGGGTTTTCTTAAGTGGGTGAATTTTAACCTTTACATTTTTTTTCTGAAACAAGTAAACTTCTAATTCATTTGCATCAACATCATGTGGTAACAAATGCACCATGGAACCAGGATAACAATGAAATATGATATCGATGTTCCTTTTATTAACATAGGATTATGTTTCAATGCTTTGACTTGCTACTAATTCACCGTAAGAGATAGAGATCACCTTACATATCAATTTCATCAAGTTATGTGAAGAAGAGGAACGGACATGCCTTAGCGTGACCAGAAGAGCAACCTTAGAAAAGATTCTTCTGACAGCATAGTGTGGTTGTCATAACATCCAAAGACTGATACTATGTGACTTACCAGAAATATAAACAGTATACAGACGAGCCGTGTTTATTAATGCCTTATAGAAGAGTTTGTAGATGACATAATATCTGACTATCACCATTGTTATTGTTTTTATAATTTGTTTTAACCTAATCACGTGAACTGGACGAATCCTATCCTAATTGAACGCTTCCTAATTTAAACATGACTAACTATGTTTTTTAGCCAAACTCGATCTAAGCGATTCTTAGCCAAACTGACCCATCCAACAGGACATATCCCACATTAGTTTAATCTAATTAGACACTTTTTAACCAAGCCTAGCCTAACTAAACCTTTCCTAACCGACCTACTTAACTGAACATAATTTTACTAGACGCTACCTGACCGAGTCAAACCTAGCTGAACCTTTTCTAACGTTCATCGATCATCTCCTTTTATAGACAAAGACTTGGAAGTTTCATAACTTTACGTTTAACTCTGCAGTTTTTATCGGAAGGCGTTTCTGCCTGAACATCTCTTGTAGCCAAGTAGACGTCTAAACAATCCACCTAACCTGTCCGTGTTACCCAAAGAACGTTTCGGCCTAAGCGTTTCTTATCTTATATGAACGTCTAATTTGTTATAGCTTAAGACATTCCGGCCCGAACTTTCCTTAATCCAGTCTGTCTACAGTAGGCCGTGGTGCGTGTAGCGGGCAGCGTCGGTCGTGTACTGTAGATCTCGGGGTGGTGATAGTAGCTGCCTTGTCCGGTCCTCCGCCCTGAACACTGGCCTGTAGAGCTCATTACTGCACTATTGAGCGTCACAAGTAATCATGTGATTACTATTGAAGAAAAAATTTTTAATCTGTACGTGATTTATTATTAGAGATATTCACGGTGGTTGTGGGTAAATATCAGACAAATTAGTTTTTAGAGATGTTTATTACAACCAAATTATATTATTAATGGTGCTGTAACTTAATCTATTTAATATATTGTTATGTCCAACCACGACATTTGTGAGTGAAACTATGATATCCAAGTAGGCATTATATGGAAGCATAATATTCTTATCTTTATTGTAGCCAGATGTTCATAAGGAGCAGAACATTTACATATGCTGTATATATATTCACTATATAAAACATTTATAAAAGGATAATAATAAAATCCTTATGCGCTTTCATTACGTGGAAGCCTTTATTTGGCTCTACCAAACATAAGTTGTAATTTGTGGACAGTGACCAGTTTAGTGTTGACCCTCAGGTTTCATTTTATGAGTTAATTACAGTTGGATATAATATAATATGCGATGTTAAAGTAGACTTACGTAATTGTTTGAAAATATCCCCTGCGTAGTACAGCGTAATGTTATGTTTATAATGAAAAAACTATCACATTACAGTTACCGTGTAGACTCACAAATGAAAATATATAATACAGTAAGCATTGCAGTATAGAAAGGTTTTGTATCATACAATATAATAGGTTGTAAAAGGAAACATTGGTTTAAAGGAAACTCCCAAATAAGATTTACTCTGTAATGTTGATGAAATTATATTAAAATACAATCAATACAGTAGCTCTTTAATTCATAAGAAAATGCAGCTTGAAATCATAAAATTACAGACGTTATTGTTTGTTTAAATTTTTTTGTGAGCTTTAGAATACCACATATAATCTTAATGACAATATAACATTTCTTCATCTCGTCTTGTTTTTGTAGGCATTCTTATCTTAATCTTGTGAGACCTTACTTAATATAACATAACTAATCTAACGACCCCTACCTAAACCTAATTAGTATTTTCCTAATCAAACAAATTAAACCTAACCTAACTCCACCTATCCCGATATATCATAGACTAACTGGGCAGGAACACAAATATAAACGCCTGCCAGATGACATACTGCAACAATAATTTAACCTCGTGAAACATGAATGAGGATATGTTATTTATTATTAGTGTTGCTGACTTTTATTCAAATTGTGTTTTATAGAAACGTCACATTTTGAATAAACTTATTAAAAATTTCAAATGAATAAGTTTAACTAAATTTACTTTGGTTGACTTAGGTTTAATCATTGGTCACTCACTGTAGTAATTACAATAGTTTAAAAATAACTAATGTAACCTAACAATAGTTTGAGTAATATTAATGTAGCCTAACCACATTGTGAACAAATCTGAGTTACTATAACTCAGGGTGTTTTGATTGACATTGAGTGAGTTATTGTAATATTAATGTAGTAATATGAGAAGCTTTAAAACATCTATTCAAAATTTTACATCTAAGGAAACCTAACCCAAACACTCCCTGTAAGCTAACATAAGATCATCTGGGGTAGATTTGATTCTGTATATTTTTGGCGGGCAGAAAATTTACAGTACAGTATCCCGTGACCCCACCTGAGAAAATAAATTATAAATAAGTGTACCGGTATTTATAGATGACTAGTTGACCACAATACACTGTCACCATAACTGCAGGTAAATGGAATGTTAAATATTATACAGCAAGAGTCTCCACATAAACAGGGGAGTGACACACCCCTCAACTTGCCTTGTTTCCTCATCTCTCTTTCCCAGCAACAGCAGGACTGGCGACCTACATTTTACTGCCCTGCAACAATGATACAAGATCGTCACCTTGACCCTGATGTAAGCAGTGAGGAGGGCGGCTTATTGTTGGTGAGGGGCGTCGCCCTGCTTGTTGGGGTGAGGGTGGCTGGGAGAGAAGGGTGGCAATGGATCTGGAATTCATAGTGTCTGAGTCGAGGGAGAGACAACATAACTCTACACCAATAGTAATTCATTCACCACGAAGCAAGTGTATGTGGCTTAGTTTGGTCTTAGGTTAAACATGTTGAGTTCCTCCACTAACATGACCACCAGTTGGGGATGTTAGCAGCAAGCGTAAGACGACGTGTAGACTCTGCAGCATTTAGTCTGCAACTTCCCGAACGTAATCTAACCTACTTGAGCGTGTGTCCATAATAAAAGTCACCAGAAATTATTACATGGCAGAGACAGTTGCTAAATGTTTACAGTAAAGTTCATGGTCGCTATCTAGTATTATTTCAAATAATATATGGCAACACGGACTAATGGGGTATTCGCACCTGCCTAACTGTGTAGAATAAGATGGTAAACCACGAGTAAATTGTTTATTGATGAAAAATATTAATAAAGTCGCAAGCAACACTGCGTACCGAGGCTTTAACAGAAACATTTACCTGTTAACTTAGTGCTTAGTGATTACTGGACAGTACTATATTAATTGATAATTAATAAAAACATTATGGAATAAAACTAAATCACTTACACCTTGGTCGCCTTCCCTACCTCCGGGCACTAGGCTCTGGCGTCACCAACACCTGAAGAACATTTCACCCTAATCGAACCTCACCTAACATTCGCCTTCATCATAAGTGAAAAGATGATAACAAATCTGCCAACATGTGGGAAAGAAAGGAAGTGGTTACAGCTACTAATACGGAGCTCTAACACTGACGTCATGGGTATAAGGCTCCGTCGGTGCTCTGCCTGCATGTCTTCTTGGTTCTGCTCCCGACCACCAGTTTTCTCACTCGTTCGCGGTTTATCTTGGGTATATTTGGAGAAAGAAAAATTGTGGATGATCAAAATCGAATAGATTAGGTTAAGGTTACGATACATGCGAAGAAAGAGGGTGTCGGGGCCAGACGCAAATGTGGCATGCGTCGACAAGAGGCCTGATATCATCCCATGGCGTTTGGCTCCGTCAAGTAGTTCATTAACTTAAGACACCACAATGTTTGGACTCGCCATAACGATGTACTCTCAATATAAGACCACGTAGACCGACCTGTTAACTAATGACTATTGAAAACTTTTAAAGAACATTTCTGGATCCTGAGATTGTTCCCAGAAGCATTGATAAAGTCTCCATTTTCTGCTGGATATATTATGAAATTCATGTACAATATTCTTTTCTAACTTCGTATACATACCTGTTCATAATATAACATTATCTACCCATGGTTGGACCCAATCTTTGTTAAGTTGCTGCTTGATAAAACTAATAAACTTATGTCTACAAGGGAAAATTAAAATATTTCCATCCGAGCATAATAGCTTAGTGAGCGCATCGTCCAAGGAGCCTTTCAACATAGCCAAATGTCACTTCTTAGTATAGGACTAAAATATTCAAGGTAAATGTCCACCTGCCCCTTCAGGTAACATTATCATAAGCTACGACTTTTAAAGTACTTCAAAAAATTATGAAATGTGAAGGCAAGTAGAGAGCCAGTAACCAGTAGCCTGTACACGTTGGTACTAGAACTTGCTGAGGTGTCTTACTTGAATGACTAGTCGTGTTGATATACTGTACATATCTTAATGGTTATCTTTATTTCCTTTGTCAGTCGCTGAGGTCTTTGAATAATTAAGTAACCTAGAGTATAGTAAAACGAAACATTGTTAGTCTAATAACCTCTCAGAGACAGCTGACTGCCCATAAATTTAACATTCCAACGATGAATAATAAGAACACTATATATTTTTCAAAGCTTTCACACAGGGTTAACGTGCTCTAAATATTAGACACCGCGTGTAGTCCATAAGATATAGATTACACTTGTAAAGGTGATGGCA
>NW_024746768.1:0-8219 GCF_018991925.1 Homarus americanus
ACAGAAAGCTTATCCACCTCTAATCTGTCACTCATCCTATTCCCAACCTACATACAGTTCAACAGCAGACACTGACAGCTTAAGCGACACCAACCCGACTACACACTGACACACACATTGCTATCTTCACTATATATGCTGTAGGTAGAGAGAATGGTGAGTATACAGTGGCTAAATATTGGTGTAAAATATTAGAAAAAAATGACACTTGAATGAGAGGGGTCGGTTTATCTATGAGTCAATCTGGCATTGTTGTATTTACTGTACCAAGAAGGCAGACACCAAGACGCTTCATTAAAATCACCATAAGCAACAATTGCAATTTTATTTTTCCTTTATATTCACCAGTATTGTATCACCAACACCACCACCACCATCCCATCCACACACGCTGATGATAACACGCGTGCTGCCTACCATTGTGTCCTGGGTTCAATCTCCGGAATGGATCGGATATGAGAAGGGTGTTATCCAGTGAGATTTTGAGTGGGTATTCCAGTTTCTATTCCTCCTGTACTAACACCGGACAATATAGGTCATAAAAGAGTAACACACAAACAACAGACTAACTACCTAATGGCCACTATTATCACCATTACTTCCCTCATATAATCACCAATATCACCATCCATCACAGTCACCACACATCACCACCACCCTCACACAGTCACCACCACACCCCACTTACCACTACCCTTCCCAAAGACACCCTCACCCTCTAACAGTAGTCACCACCACACCTCCAACAGTCACCACCACCATCACCACACCTCCTACAGTCACCACCATCACCAGGACACTCACCAGCAGGACCATGACGGCGAGGACGACGAAGAGAACGGCATACCAGTGCTCTATGATCCATCTCTGAAGGTTGGCTAAGGATTCGTCACTCAGTAGGAGACCTCGGAGGGTAGCCAGAGGACCCGATGGATCAACCTGACGAAGGGGTACACGTTAGTAAGGTTTAACAGGTCTCGAGGTGTTGGTGAATGTTAGACAAGTCTCTGAAATGTCGGTAAATGTTGGTGAATGTTAGACAAGTCCCTGAAATGTTGATAAATGTTGGTAAATGTTTGATAAATCTCTGAAATGTTAATAAATGTTTCATAAATGTCTTGAAATATTGGTAAGTAATATTTAAGAAATGAATCAAATTAATAATATCATTTAAAATCATCATCACCATCGTTTAAAGACAAATTCAACAAACGTTCACTGGAATTCACAACAGCTGACTCAAAGTGTGTATGTGTGTGTGTATGGTAGTGTGTGTGTGTGTGTATGATAGTGTGTGTGTGTGTGTGTGTGTATGGTAGTGTGTGTGTGTGTGTCTTACCTCTCTACACTTCTTAAATACATCACAGTAGCCCTTGTAGTTATTGCAGGGAGTTCCAGCTTTAGCGTACATGTCCGGGATGTCGTAAGGAGGGACATTCCACTCAAATGAGGATCTGTAAGTAGGAAGTCAAATGAGAGACTGTGAGGAGGAAGTAGAAAGTCAAATGAGAGACTGTGAGGAGGAAGTAGGAAGTCAAATGAGAGACTGTGAGGAGGAAGTAGGAAGTCAAATGAGAGACTGTGAGGAGGAAGTAGAAAGTCAAATGAGAGACTGTGAGGAGGAAGTAGAAAGTCAAATGAGAGACTGTGAGGAGGAAGTAGGAAGTCAAATGAGAGACTGTGAGGAGGAAGTAGAAAAATGAGAGACTGTGAGGAGGAAGTAGGAAGTCAAATGAGAGACTATGAGGAGGAAGTAGGAAGTCAAATGAGAGACTGTAAGGAGGAAGTAGGAAGTCAAATGAGAGACTGTGAGGAGGAAGTAGGAAGTCAAATGAGAGACTGTGAGGAGGAAGTACGAAGTCAAATGAGAGACTGTGAGGAGGAAGTAGAAAGTCAAATGAGAGACTGTGAGGAGGAAGTAGAAAGTCAAATGAGAGACTGTGAGGAGGAAGTAGAAAGTCAAATGAGAGACTGTGAGGAGGAAGTAGGAAGTCAAATGAGAGACTATGAGGAGGAAGTAGGAAGTCAAATGAGAGACTGTAAGGAGGAAGTAGGAAGTCAAATGAGAGACTGTGAGGAGGAAGTAGGAAGTCAAATGAGAGACTGTGAGGAGGAAGTAGAAAGTCAAATGAGAGACTGTGAGGAGGAAGTAGAAAGTCAAATGAGAGACTGTGAGGAGGAAGTAGAAAGTCAAATGAGAGACTGTGAGGAGGAAGTAGGAAGTCAAATGAGAGACTGTAAGGAGGAAGTAGGAAGTCAAATGAGAGACTGTGAGGAGGAAGTAGGAAGTCAAATGAGAGACTGTAAGGAATAACCTACCCAAAATTAACCTAACCTAACTTAAGCACACCTAACGTAGCTTAACTTAATCTAACCAAACTTAAACAAACCAAACCTAACCTAACTTAACTTAACCTTACCAACAGACTGACCAAACCACACACTAAAATAAACTAAGGTATTTAATCTAAACATCGGGTTGAGGTGGGATTGAGAGGTCATGGGGAGGTCAATTATAATCCCAAACCACCATCAAAAACAACAACAACAGCAAATTTCACTCACAAACAAAGCTGATTTTCTCCTGGTAATTTGCAACACAGCTCACACGCTTTAGTAACTGGGTCGCCGTGGCTTCGTTCGCACTGGCAAGACTCCAACCCGTACGCCAGGCAGATGGAGCCACTACATTCGCCCTTGTAACAGACGAATTCCTCATTGCAGATCGTCTAGGGGGGGAAGGGGGAAAATTTTAATACATGGAGTAATATTAATATATATAATGGGGGGAAAATGTGTATTATATATTAAAATGTACAAATGTAGTAAAAAGGTACTAATATAATAAGTCAAAATGAAGGAAAAGGAAGGAAGGAAGGAAGGAAGGAAGGAAGGAAGGAAGGAAGGAAGAATGAATAAATGAATGAAAGAAAAAAGGAAAGGAAGGAAGGAAGGAATGAAAGGAAGAAAGAAGAAAAGAAGGATTGAAGGAAGGAAGGAAGGAAGGAAAGAAGGAAGGATGAGACACTTACCTTATTTGGCTTGTTGGTAGAGGGTGGACACTCAGGGACACGTCCATTGCAGAAGGAGGAGTCCCGGCAGCCATTATCATCCCTACACTTGTCTCCCTCCTTCATGCGACAGTCGTAGGTACAACAGGGGCCCTTGAAATACAGGTCAAAGGTCAAGGCTAAGGTCACGTGTTATTTTCCTTATTAGCAACGTCTAGATTAGGGTTTGTAAGAGTACGTGAAGTTGTTTTTGTGTTGTGTGGGGGTTGAGTGTGTGTGGGGGTAGTGTTTGAGTGTGTGGGGGTAGTGTTTGAGTGCGTGGGGGTAGTGTTGAGTGCGTGGGGGTAGTGTTTGAGTGTGTGGGGGTTAATATTCAGAAGAGAATAACTTGAGAATAACATTGAAACGAATAAAAAAAAATATATAGTACAAACGATCAAACAACCAGGTAAACAAACAACCAGGTAAACAAACAACCAGGTAAACAAACACCTAATTAGCCAACTCACCTGTGACGGAGAACAGACTTTATTGGGTCTCAGTGTACAAGGCTTTTGATTCGTCTTGGGATTGTTCTTCATAGGGTAACAGCACGCCTCATCGCAATCTTCCTCCCAGCCGCAATCGCATTCCTCACCCACCTCCACCACTCCATTGCCGCAGATCGCTTTCTGGGGCTCGGTGAAGCAACCCTTTGAGTCCCTGGCTTTGGAGTTGAGGACGCTGTTGATCTGACGCAGGGAACACGGGGAGAACTTGTTGTTGTTGCGTTTGTCGCCTGATGTAGCTCTGTGTAGGAGAGAGAGAGGGAAGGATGGGGTGAGAGTAGGGGGGGAGGGTATGATTTTTTGGGGGTTAATTTGTGTAGATTTTGCTTCTTCCTCCTCCTCCTCCTTCTTGTTGTTCAGTATAGCCTCTTTTTCTTCTTCTTTCTCCTCCACCTCCTTCTCCTCCTACTTACCTAAAAGTCTTCCTCTTCCTTCCTACCTTTCCTATCCTTCTCCTTTCCTATAGTCTCCCCTCTTCTCCTCCATACCTTCCTCCTCCTCCTTCTTCCCTAAAACTCTTCCTCCTCCCCACCTCCTTCCTCCCTTTCACACCGTTCTTTCCCTCGAGTCATCCTTGACTAAGTTCCTCCTCGAACAAATCATCACTATACTTGAGGATGATATCCCCCCCCCACTACCTGGCGAACATAACCCCCCTCCCCCCTTACCTGGCAGAACATGAACCCATTTCCCTTACCACCTGGCAGAACATGGCTGATCCCCTGCCTGGCGAACACCAGCCCCGTCTCCTTACCTGTGGCGAACATGACCCCCGTCCCCTTACCTGGCAGGAGGCATTTAATCCCCTTACCTGTGAACATGACCCCTCCTCCTTACCTGGCAGACACCAGGCCCAAATCCCCTTACCTGGCGAACCTTGGCCCCTCCCCCTAACCTGGCAGACACTGACCCCCCCTCTCCCTTACCTGGCGAAGACACAGGCCCTGATCCCCCCTTACCTGGCAGACATGACCCTGTCTGCCTGGCAACATGACCCCCCGTCCCCCCTTACCTGGCGAACATGACCCCTGTCCCCCTTACCCTGGCAGACATGACCCCCCGTCCCCCTTACCTGAACATGACCCCGTCCCCCTTACCTGGCGAACATGATCCCCGTCCCCCTTACCTGTGCTTGAACATGACCCCATCCCCGCCTGGTGAACACTTGACCCCCCCGTCCCCTTACCTGATGAACATGACCCCCCCCGTCTCCCTGCCTGGGTGAACATGACCCCTCCTCCCTTACCTGGCGAACATGACCCCCCGTCCCCCTTACCTGGCGAACATGATATAGTTGCCATCTTCTCCGCCAGGCGTACAGCGGGTGTCTGACTCAGGGTCGTGGGGACTGCCGAAGTTGTGACCGATCTCGTGGGCCAGGGTGACGTGGCTGACGGCGGGAGGGACGTGTTTGCCGTAGTTCAGGAGCGTGACGATGCCCGTGTTGAGGCTCTGAAATACGAGGATTTGATTGGTTGGACGTCTAAGGTTCTGGAAGTTGATTGGTTGGACGTCTAAAGCGCTGGGATTTGATTGGTTGGACGTCTAATGTGCTGGGATTTGATTGGTTGGTTCTCTAAAGTGGTGGGATTTGATTGGTTGGTTCTCTAAAGTGGTGGGATTTGATTGGTTGGTTCTCTAAAGTGGTGGGATTTGATTGGTTGGTTGTCTAAAGTGGTAGAATATGATTGGTTGGTTGTCTAAAGTTCTGGGATTTGATTGGTTGGACGTCTAAAGTACTGGCAGTTGATTGGTTGGACGTCTAATGTACTGGCAGTTGATTGGTTGGACGTCTAAAGTACTGGGACATGATTGGTTGGTTGTCTGAAGTACATATACATATTTATATAGATAGATAAATAAGACATAGACAGGCAGACAGACGGACAGATATATTACAACACACACACACACACACACACACACACACACACACACACTGGGAATTCACTCAAAAGACACATATACACACAAACACAACCCCACACACACACACACAACCCCCCCCCTCCACACACAGCCCCCCACACACACAACCCCCCACCCCCCACACACACACAGCCCCCCACACACACACCATACCTTCAGACTTCTGCAGTGAGTGTCCGTTCTTCTCCACACACACACACCCCCAGCGTTCTTCAAATCTCCCGTCCACATAAACCCAAGATCCCGCCCTCGAAGTCTCTGGGAGGGAGGAAGACGTGGTGATGAGGCCTTCTGCAGGAGAGCTAAGGTGAAAACTACTGTGTGTGTGTGTGTGTGTGTGTGTGTGTGTGTGTGTGTGTGTGTGTGTGTGTGTGTGTGTGTGTGTGTGTGGGGCCTCAACAAATCAGTCTCATATTAACTTTGTACCTGTATAGTAAACCTTGAAAAAATCCAGGTAAAAAAATTAATACCTTAAATGACAATAATTAATCAGTCTCTTATCAAAAGAAAGTTTACCTGAAGAAGAACATGAAGGCGAGGCAGAAGGTGTCTTAGTAACTAAACTAACACATAAACATTCTCATCAAAGTGACTAATTAACATATACCTGTACAAATCCCACAGGTGTTATTATAAGAAGACTTACCTGTAGGTGAACATGTAGGCGAGGCAGAAGGCATCGTAGTCCTCCTCGGAAAACAGCTCCAGGAACTTCTCCACGCCGTAGTTACCAGGGAAGCGGTATGACGTGTCCTTCAGCGCCTTCTTCGTGTGTACTTTGATCCGCTTAATCATGAATCCTATCTCATCTGATTCGTTGTCCAGGTCGAAGTCTGTGAGGTGAGGCAGTGGTTAGGTTAGGTTGTGGTTAGGTTAGGTTAGGTTGTGGTTAGGTTGTGGTTAGGTTAGGCAGTGGTTAGATTAGGTTGTGGTTTGGTTAGGTTGTGGTTTGGTTTGGTTAGGTTTTGGTTAGGTTAGGTTGTGGTTTGGTTAGGTTGTGGTTTGGTTAGGTTAGGTTGTGGTTAGATTAGGTCGTGGTTTGGTTAGGTTAGGTTGTGGTTAGGTTGTGGTTTGGTTAGGTTGTGGTTTGGTTAGGTTAGGTTTAACTTGACCTTGGTTGGGTTGTTGTGGTTTGGTTGGGTTGTGGTTAGATTAGGTTGGTGTGGTTTGGTTTGGGTTGTGGTTAGATTAGGTTGTGGTTTGGTTGGGTTGTGGTTTGGTTAGGTTGTGTGGTTAGATTAGGTTTGTAGCAGTTGGGTTGTGGTTTGGTTGGGTTGTGGTTAGATTGGGTTGTGGTTTGGTTAGGTTGTGGTTAGATTAGGTTGTGGCTTGGTTGGGACTGGCCAGTTTGGTTAGGTTGTGGTTAGATTAGGTTGTGGTTTGGTTAGGTTAGGTTGTGGTTTGGTTAGGTTAGGTTTGTGGTTTGGTTAAGGTTGGGTTGTGGTTTGGATTAGGTTGGGTTGTGGTTTGGTTAGGTTAGGTTGTGGTTTGGTTGGGTTGGGTTGTGGTTTGGTTGGGATTGGGTTATTGGTTAGATTAGGTCTAAATGGTTTGGTTAGGTTGGGTTTATTGAGTTAGGTTGTGTGGTTTGGTTGGGTTATTGGTTAGATTAGGTTGTGGCTTGGTTGGGTTGTTGGTTTGGTTGGTTGTGGTTAGATTGGGTTGGTGGTTTGGATGGGTTATTGGTTAGATTAGGTTGTGGTTTTGGTTAGGTTGTGGTTAGATTATGTTGTGGTTTGGTTAGGTTAGGTTAGGTTGTGGTTAGGTTAGGTTGTGGTTTGGTTAGGTTGTGGTTAGATTAGGTTGTGGTTTGGTTAGGTTGTGGTTAGATTAGGTTGTGGTTTGGTTAGGTTAGGTTAGGATAGGTTGTGGTTAGGTTAGGTTGTGGTTAGGTTAGGTTAGGTTAGGTTAGGTTCTCCTTCCTGGCCAGAGTGTAAAGCCCATAAGCCCCGGAAAGAAGGAAGAATAGGAGGAGGAAAGAGGAGGAGGAGGATAGTGAAAAGAAGAAGAAAGAAGGAAGAAGAAAGAAGGAGAAGAAAGAAGAAAGAAGAAGAAATAAGAAAGAAGAAAGAAGAAGAAATAAGAAAGAAGAAAGAAGAAGAAAGAAGAAAGAAAGAAGAAGAAATGAGAAAGAAGAAAATGAAAGAAAGAAGAAGAAAGAAGAAAGAAAGAAGAAGAAAGAAGAAAAAGAAAGAAAGAAGAAGAAAGAAGAAAGAAAGAAGAAGAAATAAGAAAGAAGAAAGAAAGAAGAAGAAAGAAAGAAGAAGAAATGAGAAAGAAGAAAATGAAAGAAAGAAGAAGAAAGAAGAAAGAAAGAAGAAGAAATGAGAAAGAAGAAAGAAAGAAGAAGAAAGAAGAAAGAAAGAAGAAGAAATAAGAAAGAAGAAAGAAAGAAGAAGAAAGAAGAAAGAAAGAAGGAGGAGGAGGAGGGAGGGGAGGAGGAGGGGGAGGAGGAAGGAGGAGGAGGTATCAGGAAGAGATGAGGATCACTCAGCCTTATAGGGAGGTTAAGTTACAGTTATTAGAAGAAAAGTCCTTTAATGAGGCACGGTATTGGATTACAGCCGCCTCCCTCGTCGACAGGTGTGTAGGCTGGATTACAGGTGCGTAGGATTGATTACAGGTGTGTAGGCTTTGATTACACCCGTTTCTCTCGTCGACAGGTGTGTTGGCTTGATTACAGGTGCGTAGGATTGATTACAGGTGTGTAGGCTTTGATCACAGGTGTGTA
>NW_024746769.1:0-5786 GCF_018991925.1 Homarus americanus
CACACCCGATTCATGGAACTGAAATCGGCCAGCCTCACACGCCGTTTCATTACTGAAGGGGTGCCCTGCCTACCCCGGGTCATGTCACTGGGGTTCCCGGCCCTCACACCCCAGGTCATGGCACTAGCGGTGCCCGGCCGTCACCCCCTGGACATGGCACTGAAGGTGTGCCCGGCCTCCACACCCCTGGTCATAGGCCTAAACGGGTGCCGGCCATCACACCCCAGGTCATGCACTGAAGGGGTGCTCGGCCTCATACCCCAGGTCATAGTGCTGGAGGGTGCCCGGCCCTCACACCCCGATTCATGGCACTGAAATCAGGCAGGCCCTCCCACCCCAGGTCATGGTGCTGAATGGTGCCTGGCCCTCACACCCCGGGTCATGGTGCTGAAGGGTGCCGCCTCACCCGGTCATGTCACTAAAGGTGCCAGCCCTCCACTGGGTCATGTCACTGAAGGGCTGTCTGCCCCCTCACCCCGGGTCATAGCACTGATGGGGTGCCCGCCGTCACACCCCTGGACATGGCACTGAAGGTGTGCCCGGCCTCCTGCTGTCATAGACCTAAACGGGTGCCCGGCCATCACACCCGGGTCATCCAGCACTGAAGGTGCCTGGCCCTCACCCCGGGCCGCAGGGTGGAGGGGTGTCAGGCCCTAACACACCGGGTCATTACACTGAAGGGGTGCCTAGGCATCACACCCAGGTCATGGTGATGAAGGGTGCTGACCCCACCCAGGTCATGTGAAGGGTGCCCAGCCCTCACACCTGGTTCATGAACACTGTAGGGATGCCCTGCCCCCACACACCCGTTTCATGTCACTGAAGGGTGCCCGCCCTCTCACACCCAGGTCATGTCACTGGAGGGTGCCAGCCTCACACCCGGGTCATGGGACGTGAGGTGCCCGGCCTCACACCCCTGGCCATGGCACTGAAGGTTTGCCCGCCCTCACACACCCCTGGTTATGTACCTAACAACGTGGTGTCCGCCCTCACACCCCGGTTCATGGCACTGAAGGTGCCAGCCCTCACACCCGGGCAGGGTGCTGGAGGGTGTCAGGGCCTGACACACCGGTCATTACACTGAAGGGGTGCCCGGCCCTCACACCCCAGGCCATGGTGCTGGAGGGTGCCTAGCTCCACACACCGGGTTATGTGCACTGAAAGGGTGATCAGCCCTCACACCCCGGGTCATGTCACTGAAGGGGTGCCCAGCTCTCACACTCGGGTCAGCACTGAAGGGGTGCCTGCCCTCACACCCAGGCCATGGTGCTGGAGGGTGTCAGGCCCTGGCTTACCCAGGTCATTACTGAAGGATGCCCGCCCTCACACCCCAGGTCAGTGCTGAACAGGTGCCCGGCCTCCACCCTGGTCATTGAAGGGGTGCCAGCCCTCACACCCTGTTCGTAACACAGAAGGATTCCTGCCCTCACACCCCAGGCCATGGTGCTGGAGGGTGCCAGCCCTCACATCCCGTTTCATGGCACTACGGGTTCTTGGCCCTCACCCCGGGTCATGTCACTGAAGGGGTGCCCGGCCCTCACACCCCGGGTCACGGCACTGAAAGGGTGCCCGGCCCTCACACCCGGGTCATGTCACTGGAGGGTGCCCAGCCTCACACACTGGGTCATGGGACTGATGGGGTGCCCGGCCCTCACCCCTGGCCATGGCACTGAAGGTTTGCCCGGCCCTCACACCCCTGGTCATGTACCTAACGTGGTGTCCGCCCTCACACCCCGATTCATGGCACTGAAAGGTGCCCGGCCCTCCACCCCAGGCCCAGGGTGCTGGAGGTGTCAGGGCCTGACACACACGGGTCATTACACTGAAGGGTGCCCGGCCCCACACCCCAGGCCATGGTGCTGGAGGTGCCTGGCTCACACCCCCGGGTTATGTCACTGAAAGGGTGATCGGCCCTACACCCCTGGTCATGTCACTGAGGGTGCCCAGCTCTCACACTCCGGGTCATGGCACTGAAGGGGTGCCTGGCCCTCACAGGCCATGGTGCTGGAGGTGTCAGGCCCCTACACACCAGTCATTACACTGAAGGGATGCCGCCCTCACACCCCAGGTCATTGCTGAACGGGTGCCCGCCCTCACCCCGGGTCATTTGAAGTGCCGCCCCTCACCCTGGTTCGTAACACTGAGAGGATTCCCGGCCACACAGGCCATGGTGCTGGAGGTGCCCGGCCCTCACATCCCGTTCACTTACAGGTTCTTGGCCCCTCCCCAGGTCATGTCACTAGGGGTGCCCGGCCCTCACCACCCGGGTCACGGCACTGAAGGGGTTCCTGGCCTCACCCCGGGTCATGGAGCTGAGGGGTGCCGGACATCACACCTCGGGTCATGTCACTGAAGTGCACGGCCCTCACACCCAGGTCATGGACCTAAAGGGTGCCGCACCCGGGTTATGGCACTGAAGCGGTGCTCTCCCGTCACACCCCTGGCCATGGCACTGAAGGTGTGCCTGGCCTCACACCCCTGTTATAGACCTAAACGGGTGCCCGGCCCTCACGGTCATGGCACTGAAAGGTGCCCGGCAAACACACCCCAGGTCATGGTGCTGAAGGTGCCAGCCCTCACACGGTCATGGCACTAAAGGAGTCACGGCCTTCACACCCCGGGTCATGGCACTGAAGGTGCCCGGCCCCTCGGGTCATGTCTTTGAAGGGTGCCGGCCCTCAAACCAGGTCATGTCAGTAAGGGTGCCCGCCCTCACAGGGTCATAGCACTGAAGGTGCCCGGCCCTCATACCCCAGGTCATGGTGCTGGAGGATGCCACCTCCACCCCGATTCATGGAACTAAAATCAGGCCCTCACCCCGTTTCGCCTGAAGGGTGCCCTACCCCCTACGCCCCAGGTCATGTCACTGAGGGTTGGCTCACCCCAGGTCATGGCACTGAGCAGTGCCAGCCGTCACCCCTGGACATGGCACTGAAGGTGTGCCCGCCCTCACCCTTGTCATGAGCCTAAACGGGTGCCGCCATCACAGGTCATAGCACTGAAGGGTGCTCGGCCCTCATACCTCAGGTCATGGTGCTGGAGGGTGCCCGGCCTCACACCCCGATTCATGGCACTGAAATCGAGGCGGGCCTCACACCCCAGGTCATGGTGCTGAAGGGGTGCCCGCCTCACCCCCGATTCATGGCACTGAAGGGGTGCCGCCCTCCACCCAGGTCAGAGGGGTGCCGCCCTCACACCCAGTTCATGAGGGGTGCCGCCTCCACCCCGGTCCACAGCACTGTAGGGTTGCCCGGCCTTCACACCCCATTTCATGGCACTGAAACAGTGCCCGGCCCCTCCCCTGGTCATGTCTCTGAAGGGTGCCCGGCCGTCACACCCCGCCATGGCACTGAAGGTGTGCCGCCCTCCACCCCTGGTTATAGACCTAAACGGGTGCCCGGCCCTCAAACCCCAGGTCATGGCACTGGTGCAGCAAACACACCGCCATGGCACTGGTGTGCACGGCCCTCCTCCAGGTCATGGCACTGATGAGTGCCCGGCCCTCACACCCCTGGTCATGCACCTAAAGTGGTGCCGTTATACACGGGTCATGTGAAGGGTGCCCGGCCCCACACCCCGGGTCATGTCTCTGGGGTGCCCGGCCGTCATCACCTGGCCATAGCACTGAAGGTGCCGGCCCTCACACCCCTGGTTATAGACCTAAACAGGTACCCGCCCTCACACCTCAGGTCATGGTGCTGAAGGTGCCGCCTCCTGATTCATTGCACTGAAGGGGTGCCGGCCCTCACACCCCGGGTCATGTGAAGGTGCCCGGCCCTCACCCCGGTTCATGTGAGGGGTGCCCGCCCTCACCCCGATCACAGCACTGTAGGGTTGCCCGGCCTTCACACATTTCATGGCACTGAAACAGTGCCCGGCCCTCCACCTGGTCATGTCTCTGAAGGGTGCCCGGCCGTCACACCCCTAGCCATGGCACTGAAGGTGTGCCCGGCCTCACACCCCTGGTTATAGACCTAAACGGGTGGCCTCAAACCCCGGGTCATGGCACTGAAAGGGTACCCGCAACCACACTGGCCATGGCACTGAAGGTGCACGGCCTCACACTCCGGGTCATGGCACTGATGAGGTGCCCGCCCTCACACCCCTGGTCATGCACCTAAAGTGGTGCCCGGTTATACACCCCGGGTCATGTGAAGGGTGCCCGGCCCTCACCCCGGTTCATGACACTGAAGGGGTGCCCGACCCTCACACCCCGGGCCATGGTGCTGGAGGGGTGCCCGGCCCTCACACCCCGGGCCATGGTGCTGGAGGGATGCCCAGCCCTCCCATACCGGGTCATGGAGCTGAAGGGGTGCCGGACATCACACCCCGGGTCATGTCACTGAAGGGGTGCCCGGCCCTCACACCCCGGGTCATGGCACTGATGAGGTGCCCGGCCTCACACCCCTGGTCATGTACCTAAAGTGGTGCCCGGCCCTACACCCTGATTCATGGTACTGAAGGGGTGCCCGGCCCTCACACCATGGGCCATGGTTCTGGAGGGGTGTCCGGCCAGGACACCCCGGTTCATGACACTGAAGGGGTGCCCTGCCCTCACACCCCGGGCCATGGTGCTGGAGGGGTGCCCGGCCCTCACACCCCGGGCTATGGTGCTGGAGGGATGCCCAGCCCTCACATACCGGGTCATGGAGCTGAAGGGGTGCCCGGACATCACACCCCGGGTCATGTCACTGAAGGGGTGCACGGCCCTCACACCCCGGGTCATGGACCTAAAAGGGTGCCCGGCCCTCACACCCCAGGTCATTGAGTTGAATCGGTTCCCGGCCCTCACACCCCAGGTCATGGCACTGAAGCGGTGCCCGGCCGTCACACCCCTGGACATGGCACTGAAGGTGTGCCCGGCCCTCACACCCCTGGTTATAGACCTAAACGGGTGCCCGGCCCTCATACCCCGGGTCATGGCACTGAAAGGGTACCCGGCAAACACACCCCGGGTCATGGTGCTGAAGGGGTGCCCAGCCCTCACACCCCGGGTCATGGCACTGAAGGAGTCACCGACCCTCACACCCCGGGTCATGGCACTGAAAGGGTGCCCGGCCCACACACTCTGGGTCATGTCTCTGAAGGGGTGCCCGGCCCTCACACCCCGGGTCATGTCAGTGAAAGGGTGCCCGGCCCTCACACATCGGGTCATAGCACTGAAGGGGTGCCCGGCCCTCATACCCCTGGTCATGGTGCTGGAGGGATGCCCGGCCCTCACACCCCGATTCATGGAACTAAAATCGAGCCCGGCCCTCACACCCCGTTTCATGGCACTGAAGGGGTGCCCTGCCCTTACGCCCCGGGTCATGTCACTGAAGGGGTTCCCGGCCCTCACACCCCAGGTCATGGCACTGAAGCGGTGCCCGGCCGTCACACCCCTGGATATGGCACTGAAGGTGTGCCCGGCCCTCACACCCCTTGTCATAGACCTAAACGGGTGCCCGGCCATCACACCCCGGATCATAGCACTGAAGGGGTGCTCGGCCCTCATACCCCAGGTCATGGTGCTGGAGGGATGCCCGGCCCTCACACCCCGATTCATGGCACTGAAATCGAGGCGGGCCCTCACACCCCAGGTCATGGTACTGAAGGGGTGCCCGGCCCTCACACCCTGGGTCATGTGAAGGGGTGCGCGGCCCTCACACCCCGGGTCATGTGAAGGGGTGCGCGGCCCTCACACCCCGGTTCACAGCACTGTAGGATTGCCCGGCCTTCACACCCCATTTCACGGCACTGAAATAGTGCCCGGACTTCACACCCCGGGTCATGGCACTGAGAGTGCC
>NW_024746770.1:0-24121 GCF_018991925.1 Homarus americanus
CTAGAAGTTGCCATTGCACGTCCAACACCCTGGTGATACACTGACACTCCCCAGGTGCCACCTCGTCACCCCTGGTGGGTTCCCCACACTGCACACCCACAATTCCCAAACACTTTCTAGTCACCCAAGGTGCACCTTGACACTCCCAGGCACATTCTCGACACTGGTGGCCACCTTGACACTGCTGTGTACAATTTTGACACTCATGTATACCAAGATGCCAGGCACTTTCTGAGACTACAAACTGCACAACTGGCAGCATTCCCCACACCCAGGCACCACCGACACTCTGATACACCACACACCAGGCACACCCCACACCCAGGCACCCCACACACACCTCCACAATCTTCCAGGCATTCTCCACCTGATATTCCCCTGCACACCTGACACCCCTGCATCACGTCCAACACACAATTTGGTGTTACATATCTGACACCCAAAAGCAATTCTGATCCTGCATCTCTGATACTCCCTGGGTGCACACCCTGGGACAGATTCTTGTAAACCCCTGATACCTTGGTACCTTCTGTCACCCTGCACACCCCAACATTCATATACACCGCCTGCACTCCACACACCGCTGGCACACCCCAGACACAGTCACACCCCAGACCGCCTCAGATGCACCCCTGAGACATCTGCGCAACTGTGACATTCCTGCAACTGCACACCCTGCATGCACACTGTCTCTGACACCTCTGGCATGTCTCAGACATCTGTACACTGCTGACACTTGCACACCTCACACTTGCAGCCTGTGACACTCCCTGGTACTTCTCTGACATCCCTTGTTTCCTCACGACATTCCCCTGGTTCACTCCCTTACACCTAAGGCACACGTCCAACACTCCCAGATACACCTCTGCAGACACCCGGCACACCTCCGTCACCCCTGTACCCCACTTACACCCCAGGCACACCTCCTGACACTCCCAGGCACACCTCTGACACCCCAGGCACACCTCTGACACCCCAGGCACACCTCTGACTCCCAGGCACCCACCGGACATCCCCTGGCCACCCCTACACCCCAGGGCACACCCTCTACATTCCGGCACACCCCAGACATCTCGGCACACTCTCATACTCCAGGCACACCTATAATTCCCAGGTTCTCCCTGTCTGTCCCCTGATACACGTTCACTCCCCAGGCACACCGCTGACACTCCCCAGGCACACTGCTGACACTGCCAGGCACACCTCAGACACTGCAAGGCACACCTCAGACACCCCAGGCACCCCCAGTCACCCAAGGTGCACCTTGACACTCCCCAGGCACATCTCTGACACCCCAGGCACACCTTCTGACAGTGCACAGGCACACCTCTGACACCCCAGGTACTCCTGTGACACTCCCAGGCACACCTCCGACACTCCCAGGCACACCTCTGACACCCCAGGTGCACCTGATATTCCCGTACACCTCGATACTCCCAGGCACACCTTGAGACTCTGGAGGCACTCCACTGACCCTCACTGCTCTGACATTCCCAGTTACACCTCTGACACTCCCGTAACACCTGAAACCCCTGGCACACCTCTAACACCCCAGTTAGACCTCTGACACTCCCAGGTAAACCTGACACTCCCAGGTACACCTCCGATACCAGGCACACCTCTGACACTCCCAGGTACTCCTCTGACACTCTTTGGTTCACCTCTGAGACTGCCAGGCACACCTGACACTCCGTGGTGCACCTCCGATATTCCCAGGTACACCTCCGATATTCCCAGGTACACCTCCGATACTCCCAGGTACCTTGAGACTCCCAGGTACTCAATGACACTCCCTGGTATACCTCTGACATCCCAGGTACTCCCCCACCCCAGGCACACCTCTGATACTCCCAGGCACACCCTGACACTCCAGGTCCGCCTCCGACACTCCCAGGTACAACTCCAACACTCCCAGGTAAACCTCCGATACTAGGTACACCTCTGACACTCCAAGGCACACCTATGACACTCTAGTATCTTTCTGACACACCCTGGTACACCTCTGACACTCCTGCACACCAGAAACCCATGGTACACCTTGACACTCCCAGGCACACCCTTTCACACCCTGGTTCCCTTGACACTCCCCAGGTACACCACACCAAAGGTGCACCTCACACACTTCCAGGTGCCAACCTCTGACACCAAGGCACACCTCAGACACACCCATGCACACCTCTCACACTCCAAGGTACACCTCACACTCCCAGGTAATCCTGTGACACTCCTGGTACTTCGACACTGCACACTCAGACACCCCAGGCACACCTCAGACACCCCAGGTACACCTCTGACACCTGCAGGCACACCTCTGACACCAAGGCACACTGCTGATACTGCCAGGTACACCTCTGACACCCATGTACACCCCGCACACCCCAGGCATACCTGACACTTGCACCACTGACACCCTGATACACCCCTGACACTCGCACAACTCCTGACACTCCCAGGCACACCTCTGACACTCCAGGCACACCCCAAACCTGCACCTTGACACTCCCAGGCACGTCTCTGACACTCTGCACACCTCTGACACTGCCAGGCACACCTCTGACACTCCCAGGCACCCTGTGACACCTCCCAGGCACACCTCCGACAATCCCAGGCACACCTCTGACACCCCCAGGTGCACCTCCGATATTCTGCACACCTGATACCCCAGGCACGCCTTGAGACTCCTGGAGGTACTCCAACCGACACTCCTTGCACCTTCCATTCCCCAGTTACACCTCTGACACCCCAGGCACTAACTGACACTCTGATACACCCCTGACTTCCCAGGTCCCTGACACTCTGTGCACACCTCTGGACACCACCAGGCACACCACAGACATTCCCAGGCACACCGCAGACACTCAGGCACACCCCACACACCCCAGGCACACATCTACACTCGCAAGTACACCTCCGACACCCCAGGGTACTACTCTGACACCCCAGGCACACTCTGACACTCCCAGGCACACCTCTGAAACCCCAGGTACACCTCTGACACCCATACTCCATTGATATTCCCTGGTACACCTCTGACACTCCCAGGATCACGTCCAACACTCCCAGATACACTTCTACACTCCTAGCCACATCTCTGACACTCCCAGGCACACCTCTGACACTCCCAGGCACACTCTTGACACTCTCTGGT
This sequence comes from Homarus americanus, assembly GCF_018991925.1. NCBI lineage: Eukaryota > Metazoa > Arthropoda > Malacostraca > Decapoda > Nephropidae > Homarus > Homarus americanus. Next base: position 3,149 of record NW_024746770.1, read on the forward strand.
ACCCTCCGATACTCCCAGGTACACACCTCACACCCCAGGCAAACTCTCCACACCTAGGTACACCCCTGGATACACCCCAACATCCCAGGCACACCGCTGACACCCCAGGCACACTGCTGACACCCAGGCACACCCCAGACACTGCCAGGCACACCTCAGACACCGCCATGTACACCCCAGACACCCCAGGCACACCTCAGACTCCATGCCAACTGTGACACCAGTGCACATCTGACACCCACCAACTCTGACACTCCCTAGGCACACCTCAAACACTCCGCACACTGCTGACACTCCCAGGTACACCTCTGACACTTGCACACCTCTGACACTCCCAGGTTCACCTCCTGACACCCAGGTACACCTCCGACACTCCCAAGCACACCTCAGACACTCCCAGGCACACCTCCGACTCCCAGGTACACCGGCTGACAATGCTAGGTACACCTCTGACACTCCCAGGTCCACCTCTGACACTCCCAGGCACTCCACTGACACTCCCTGGTACACCCCTGACACTCCTGCACACCTCCGACACTCAGGCACACCTCTGACACTCCCAGGTTCTCCACTGACATTCCCTTGGTCCACCTCTTACACTCCCTGATACACGTCCAACACTCCCCAGATCACACCTCTGACACTCCCAGGCACACCCTCCGTCACCCCAGGTTCACACCCCTGCACACCCCAGGCACACCCCAGCCCCCACCCCAAGGTGACCTTGACACCCCAGGCACATCTCTGACACCCCAGGTACACCTCTGACACTGCCAGGCACACCTCTGACACCTGCAAGGCCCGCTGATACTGCCAGGCACACCTCTGACACTCCATGTCACCCTGCACACCCCAGGCATACCTCTGACACCCCCAGGTACCCACTGACACTCCCTGATACACCCCTGACACTCCCAGGCACACCTCACACTCCCAGGTACACCTCTGACACTCCCGGGCACACCTCTGGACACTCTGCTACTCCACTGATATTCCCTGGTACACCTCTGACACTCCCAGGATCACGTCCAACACTCCCAGATACACTTCTGACACTCCTAGGCACATCTCTGACACTCCCAGGCACACCTCTGACACTCTCAGGTACCTTCCGATACTCCCAGGTACACCTCTGACACTCCCAGGTAAACCTCTGACACTCTTAGGTACCTCCTGTCACCCCCTGATACACCTCTAACACTCGGTGTACACTGCTGACACCCTGGTGCACACCGCTGACACTAGGTACACCTGGACACTGCCAGGTACACCTCAGACACTGCCATGCACACCCCAGACACCCAGGCACACCCCAGACACCCAAGGTGCAACCGGACACTCCAAAGTGCACATCTGACACTCCCAGGCACACCCTGACACTCCCAGGCACACCCTAGACACCCCAGGCACACCGCTGACACTCCCCAGGCACACCTCTCACACTCCCCAGGCACTCCTGTGACACCCCTGGTACTTCTCTGACACTCCCAGGTTCTCCACTGACATTCCCTGGTTCACCTCACACTCCCAGGCACACGTCCAACACTCCCAGATACACCTCTGACACCCCAGGTACACCTCCGTCACCCCAGGTTCACTCCTACACCCCAGGTACACCTCCGACACTCGCACACCTCTGACACTCCCGGTGCACACTCTGACACCCCAGGCACACCTCTGACTCTCCCAGGTACCACTGACATTCCCTGGCACACCCCTGACACTCCCCAGGCACACCTCTGACATTCCCCAGGCACACCCCACACCCCAGGCACACTCTCACACCCCAGGCACACCTTGACACCTAGGTTCTCCCTCTGTCACTCCCTGACACTCAACACCTCCAGGCACACCGCTGACACCCCAGGCACACCGCTGACACTGCCAGGTACACCCCAGACACTGCACACCCCAGACACTCCCAGGCACTCAGTCACCCAAGGTGCACCTTGACACCCCAGGCACATCTCTGACACTCCCAGGCACACCTCTGACACTGCCAGGCACACCTCTGACACTCCCAGGTACTTCTGACACTCCCAGGCACACCTCCGGACACTCCCAGGCACACCTCTGACACTCCCAGGTGCACCTCCATATTCCCAGGTACACCTTGATACCCCAGGTACACTTTGAGACCTGGAGGCACTCCACTGACACTCCTTGTACACCTCTGACATTCCCAGTTACACCTCTGACACTCCCAGTAACACCCCTGAAACTCCCTGGCACCCCACACTCCCCAGTTAGACTCCGACACTCCCAGGTAAACTCCGATACTCCAGGCACACCGATACTCCCCAGGTACACCTCTGACACTCCCAGGTACCTCTGACACTCTTGTTCACCTCTGGAGACTGCCAGGTACACCTCTGACACTCTGTGGTGCACCTGATTCCCAGGTACACCTCCGATATTCCCATGGCACACCTCCGATACTCCTACCTTTGAGACTCCTAGGCATCACCATACCCTGTGTACCTCTGACATTCCCGCAGGTACTCCCTGACACTCTCCAGGTACACCTCTGATAATTCCCAGGCACACCTCTGACACTCCCAGGTCCGCCTGACACCTCCAGGTACAACCCAACACTCCCAGGTAAACCTCCTGATACCCTAGGCACACCTCTGACACTCCACACCTATGACACTCCTGGTATTCCTCTGACACACCCTGGTACACTCTGACACCCCTCCAAGTCTCAGAAACCCATGCACCTTTGACACCCCAGGTACACCTTTTCACACCTGGTTCTCCGCTGACACCCCAGCACACCAGACACCAAAGGCACCCCACACACCCCAGGCACACCTCTGACACCCAGGCACACCCCAGACACACCACGCACACCTCACACTCCAAGGCACACCTCTCACACTCCCAGGCACTCCCTGTGACACCCCTGGCACTCTGGACACCTGCAGGCACACCCCAGACACCCCAGGCACACCTCAGACACCCCGCAGGCACCTCTGACACCCCAGGCACACCTCTGACACTCCAGTACACCGCTGATACTGCCAGTACACCCTGACACCATGTACACCCTGCACACCCCCAGGCATACCTCTGACACTCCCCAGGTACTCCACTGACACTCCCTGATACACCCCTGACACTCCAGGCACACCTCTGACACTCCCAGGTACACCTCTGACACTCCCAGGCACACCTCTGATACTCCAGGTACACCGCTGATACTGCCAGGTACACCTCTGACACTATATGCACACCTCGGACACTCATAACACCTCTGACATCCAGGCACTAATGATATTCCCTGGTACACCTCTGACACTCCGGTAACCTCTGACACTCTTAGGCACTCCTCTGTCACCCCTGATACACCCCAACACTCCCAGGCACACTGCTGACACTCCCAGGTACACTGCTGACACTGCCAGGCACACCTCAGACACTGCCAGGTACACCTCAGACACTGCCACCTTGTGCACTCCCCAGGCACATTCCCAGACACTCCAAGGCAACTGTGACACTCCAGCACATCTGACACTCCCAGGCACACCTCTGACACTCCCAGGTACACCAGACACTCCCCAGGCACACTGCTGACACCCCAGGCACACACCTGACACTCCCCAAGCACACCTCTGACACTCCCAGGTTCACCTGACACTCCAGGCACACTGACACCCCAAGTACACCTCAGACACCTTGCGCACACCTGACCTCTAGGCACACTGCTGACACTGCCAGGCACACCTCTGACACCCCAGGCACACCTCTGACACTCCCAGGCACTCCACTGACACCCCCTGGCACACCCCTGACACTCCCAAGTACACCTCCTGACACTCCCAGCACACCTCTGGACACTCCCAGGTTCTCCACTGACATTCCCTGGTTCACCTCTACACCCCAGGTACACGTCCAAACACTCCCAGATACACCTCTGACACTTGCAAGTACACCTGACACTTAGGTTCACTTCTACATTCTAGACCTCCTGACACTTAGGCACACCTCTGACACTCCCCAGGCACACCCCTGACACCTCCAGTACACCTCTGACTCTCCCAGGCACACTCAACATTCCCCTGGCACACCCCTGACACTCCCCAGGCACACCTGACACCCCAGGCACACCCCAGACACCTCCCAGGTACACCTCTCACACTCCCAGGTACACCTTTGACATTCTAGGTTCTCTCTGTCACCCCTGATACACGTCTAACACTTGCACACTGCTGACACTCCCAGGTACTGCTGACACTGCCAGGTACACTCAGACACTGCAAGGTACACCTGCACACTCCCCAGGCACACCTCACACCCAAGGTGCACCTTGACACCTGCACATCTTGACACTCCCAGGCACACCTCTGACACTGCCAGGCACACCTCCCCTGACACTCCCAGGTACCCCAGACACTTGCACACCTCCTGACACCCCAGGTGCCACCTCCTCTGACACTCCCAGGTGCATCTCCGATATTCCCAGGTACACCTCCGATACTCCCAGGTACACCTTTGAGACTCTGAGGTACTCCACTGACACCCTTGTACACCTCTGACATTCTGCAGTTACACTCTGACATTCTGTAACACCCCTGGAAACTCCCCTGGTACACCTCTGACACTCCCAGTTAGACCTCTGACACTCCCCAGGTAAACCTCCGATACCCCTGCACACCTCCGATACTCCCAGGTACAGCTCTCTGACACTCCCAGGTACTCCTTCTGACACTCTTTGGTTCACTCTGAGACTGCTGAGGTACACCTGACACCTGGTGGTGCACTCTGATATTCCCAGGCACACCTCCGATATTCCCAGGTACACCTCCTGATACTCCCAGGTACCTTGAGACTCTGTACTTCAATGACACTCCCTGCATAATTTCTGACATTCCCAGGTACCCTGACACTTGAGCAGGCATACCTGATACCCCCAGGTACACCTCTGACACTCCCAGGTCCGCCTCCGACACCCAAGGTACAACTCCAAAACTCCCAGGTAACCTCTGATAACTTAGGCACACTCTGACACTCCAAGGTACACCTATGACACCTAGGTATTCTCTGACACACCCTGGTACACCTGACACCCCAAGCACACCTCAGAAACCCTGCACACCTTGACACTCCCAGGCACACACCCTTTTTCACACCTGGTTCTCCGCTGACACCCCTGCACACTCAGACACTCAAAGGTGCACCCCACACACCCCCAGGTACACCTCCCTGACACTCCCCAGGTACACCCCAGACACACCCACGCACACCTCACACTCCAAGGTACACCTCACACCCCAGGTACCCCAGACACTCCTTGGTACTCTCTGACACTGCAGGCACCTCTCAGACACTCCCCAGGTATACCTCAGACACTCCCAGGTACACCTCTGACACTCCCCAGGCACACCTCTGACACTCCCAGGTACACTGCTGATACTGCCAGGTACTCCACTGACACTTTGATACACCCCTGACTCTCCAGGTACACTCTGACACCCCAGGTACACCTCTGACACCTCACCAGGTACACCACAGACCCCCAGGCACACCCAAGACACTTGCACACCCCACACACCCCAGGTACACATCTTTACACTTCCGCAAGCACATCTCTCCGGACACCCCAGGTACTACTCTGACACTCCCCAGGTACACCCTGACACCCCAGGCACACCGAAACTCCCAGGCACACCTCTGACACTCCCAGGTACCCACTGATATTCCCCTTGCACATTCTGACACTCCCAGGATCACGTCCAACACCCTGCAGATACACCCTGACACTTAGCATCTCTGACACTCCCAGGTACACCTCTGACACTTGCGGCACACCTTTTGATTAATTTCAGGTACCCTCCGATACTCCCACTGCAAGGCACATCTCTGACACTCCCAGGCACACCGCTGACACCCCAGGCACACCGCTGACTCTGCCAGGTACACCCCAGACACTGGCAGGCACACCCCAAACACTGCCAGGACACCTCAGACACCCCAGGCACACCTCAGACACCCCAAGGTGCACCTCTGACACTCCCAAGTGCACCTCTGACACCCCAGGCACACCCCTGACCCCAGGCACACCTGAGACACTCCCAGGCACACCCCTGACACACCCAAGCACCCTGACACCCAGGCACACCTCCGACACTCCCAGGCACACCTCCGACACTCCCAGGCACACCTCAGTCACTCCCAGGCACACCTCTGACACTCCCAGGCACACCTCCGATATTCCCAGGTACACTCCCTGATACTCCCAGGCACACCTTGAGACCTGAGGTACCCCACTGACACTCCTGGCACACCTCTGACATCCCAGGTACACCTCTGACACTCACAGTTACACCCCTGACACTCTGGTACACCCCAGACACCCCAGGTACACCTCTGATACTCCTGCCAGACCCTCTGACACCCCCAGGCACACCTCTGACACTCCCCAGGTACACCCTGACACCCCAGGCACACCTCTGACACTCCCCAGGCACACTTGACACTCCGGTACACCTCTCAAACCCCAGGCACACCCTCTGACACCCCAGGCACACCCCTGACACCTCCCAGGCACACCTGACACCCCAGGCACACTCTGACACTCCGGCACCAGTGACATTCCCCTGGTACTTCTGACACCCCCAGGCACACCTCAGACACTCACAGGCACACCTCAGACTCTCCCAAGCACACCTTGGACACTCCCAGGCACACCTCTGACACTCCCCAGGCACACCGCTACACTGCCAGGCACACCTCTGACACTCCATGTACACCTCCGATACTCCAGGCACACCTCTGACACCCCACTCCACTGACACTCCCTGGTACACCCCTGACAGTCCCAGGCACACCTCCGACACTCCCAGGCACACCTCTGACACTCCCAGGTTCTCCACTGACATTCACTGGTACACCTCTGACATTCCGCACACGTCCAACACTCCCAGATACACCTCTGACACTTACATCTCTGACTCCCAGGCACACCTGCACACCCCAGGCACACCCAGACGCTCCCCTGTCACACCTCCACACTCCCTGATACACCCCACATCCCCAGGTGCACCGCTGACACCCCAGGCACACCGCTGACACTGCCAGGTACACCCCAGACACTGCCAGGCAACCCTCAGACACTGCCAGGCACACCAGACACTCCCAGGCACACCTCAGACACCTCCTGCACCTCTGACACCCCAAGTGCACCTCTGACACGCCCAGGCACAACTCTGACACTCCCAGGCACCCTGAGACACTCCCAGGCACACCGCTGACACTCCCCAGGCACACCTCTGACACTCCTAGGTACTCCTCTGTCACTCCCCTGATAAACCTCTAACACTCCTAGGTACACCGCTGACACCCCAGGCACACAGCTGACACTGCCAGGCACAGCCACTGCCAGGCACATCTCAGACACTGCTAGGCACACCTCCAGACACCCCAGGCACACCTCAGACACCCAAGGTGCACCTCTGACACTCCCAAGCACCCCTGACACCCACAGGCACACCTCTGACACTCCCAGGCACACCCCAGACACTCCCAGGCACACCGCTGCCACCCCAGGCACACCTCTGACACACCCAAGCACACCCTGACACTCCCAGGTACACCTCCGACACTCCCAGGCACACCTCCGACACTCCCCAGGCATACTTCTCACACTCCCAGGTACACCTCCGACACTCCCAGGCACAACCTGAAACTCCCAGGTAAACCTCCGATACTCCTAGGCACACCTCCACACCAGTACACCTCTGACACTCCAGGTTTTCCTCTGACACTCCCCTGCACATCTCTGACACCCAGGCACACCCTTCACTCCTTGGTTCTCCCCTGACACCCCAGGTACACCCTGACACCACAGGCACACCCCAGACACCCCAGGCACACCCCTGACACCTGCACACCCCAGACACCCCAGGCACACCCACCACACCCCAGGCACACCCCACACTCCCCAGGCACTCCTGTGACACTCCCTGGCACTCTGACACCCAGGCACACCCTCAGACACTCCAGGCACACCCCAGACACCCCAGGCACACCTAGACATTCCCAGGCACACCTCTGACACTCCCAGGCACACTGACACTGCCAGGCACACTCTGTCACCCATGTACACCCCGACACCACAGGCACACCTCTGACACCCCAGGTACTCCACTGACACTCCTCTGGCTCAACCCTGACAGTCCCAGGCACACCTCGACACTGCCAGGCACACCTCTGACACTCCAGGTCTCCCACTGACATTCCCTGGAACACCCCTGACACCCTGGTCACGTCCAACACCCCAGATACACCCCCACACCCCAGGCACATCTCACACACCCAGGCACACCCAGACACACCAGGCACACCTGTGACACCCCAGGTACACCCGATACTCCCAGCACCTCTGACATCCCCAGGCACACCTCTGACACCCCAGGCACTCCCTGTCACCCCTGATACACCCCCAACACCTGCAGCACCGCTGACACCCCAGGCACACCGCTGACACTGCCAGGCACACCCCTGAGACACTGCCAGCACACCTGAGACACTCCCAGGTACACCTCAGACACTCCAAGGTGCACCTCTGACACTCCCAAGTGCACTCTGACACTCGGCACACCTCTGACACTCCCAGGCACACCTGAGACACCCCAGGCACACCGCTGACACTCCCAGGTACATCTCTGACACCCCAGGTACACTTCTGACACCCCAGGCACACCCCGACACTCCCAGGCACACATCTACACTCCCAGGCACACCCCCACACTCCCCAGGAACACCGCTGACACTCCCAGCCACACCTCTGACACTCCCACGCACACCTCTGACACACCCCAGCACCTCCGACACTCCCCAGGCACACCGCTGACACTCCCAGGCACACCGCTGACACTCCCCAGGTACACCTCAGACACCGCAGGTACACCTCAGACACTGCCAGGCACACCTCAGACACCCCAGGTACACCCCCAGTCACACCTCACACTGCAAGGTACATCTCTGACACCCCAGGTACACTGCTGACACTCCCAGGCACACTGCTGACTCTGCCAGGCACACCTCAGACACTGGCAGCACACTCAGACACTGCCAGGCACACCTCCGACACGCCCAGGCACACCCACACCCAGGTACACCCCTGACACCCCCACCCTGTCACTCCCAGGCACACCTCTGACACTCCCAGGTACTCCACTGACATTCCCTGGTTCACCCCTGACAACCCAGGCACACCGACATTCCCAGGCACCCCAGACACCCCTGGTACACTCTCACACCCTGCACACTTCGACACTCCGGTACACCTCTGACACTCGGTACAACTCTGAAACCCCAGGCACACCTCTGACACTCCCCAAGCTGACACCCAGGCACACCCCAGTCACTGCCAGGCACACCCTCAGACACCAGGCACACCTCAGACACTCCCCAGGCACACCGCTGACACCCCAGGCACACCGCCGACTCTGTCAGGCACACCCCAGACACTGGCAGGTACACCTCAAACACTGCCAGGCACACCCCAGACACTCCCCAGGCACACCCCAGACACTCCCCAGGCACACCTCAGACACCCAAGGCACCCTGACACTCCCCAAGCACCTCTGACACCCCAGGCACACCCAGACACCCCAGGCACACCCCAGACACCCCAGGCACACCCAGACATTCCCAGGCACACCTCTGACACTCCCCAGGCACACCTCGACACTGCCAGGTACACCCCTGTCACCCATGTACACCCCTGACACTCCCCAGGCACACCTCTGACACTCCGGCACTCCACTGACACTCCCCTGGCACACCGCTGACAGTCCCGTCTGAGACACTTGCACCGCTGACACCCTGCACATTCTCACCCAGGCACACCCCCACACCCCAGGTACACCTCCGACACTCCCAGGCACACCTCTGACACTCGGTGCACACCCTGATGACCCCAGGCACCTCTGTCACCCCAGCACACCTCTGACACCCCAGGTACTCCACTGACATTCCCTTGTCTCACCCCGACACCCCAGGCACACCTCCTGACATTCCAGGCACACCCCAGACACTCCCAGGCACACCCCACACCTGCACCTGGCACCCCAGGTTCCTCCTCTGTCACCCCTGATACACGTCTAACACCCCAGGCACACCGCTGACACTCCGCACACCGACACCGGCACACCTCAGACACTGCTAGGTACACCCCAGACACTGCCACACCTTAGACTCCCAGGTACACCTCAGCACCCAAGGCACCTCTGACACTGCAAGGTACATCTCTGACACTCCCAGGCACACCTGGACACTCCCAGGCACACCCTGACTCTGCCAGGTACACCTCAGACACTGCAGGCACACCTCAGACACCGCCAGGCACACCTCCGACACTCCCCAGGCACACCTCTGACACTCCCAGGCACACCTCTGACACTCCCCAGGTACACCTCTGTCACCCCGGGCACACCTCTGACACCCCAGGTACTCCTCTGACATTCCCTGGTTCACCCCTGACAATCCCAGGTACACCTCTGACATCCCAGGTACACCCCAGACACCCCAGGCACACTTCCCCACACCAGGCACACCTCTGACACTCCCAGGTTCTCCTCTGTCACTCCCTGATACACGTCTAACACTCCCAGGTACACCGCTGACACCAGGTAAACCGCTGATACTCCCAGGTACACCCAGACACTGCCAGGCACACCTCTGACACTGCCAGGTACACCTCAGACACTCCCAGGCACACCTCAGTCACCCAAGGTGCACCTCTGACACTGCAAGGTACACCTGACACTCCAGGCACACCGCTGACACTCCCAGGTACACCGCTGACTCTGCCAGGTACACCCAGACACTGGCAGGTACACCTCAAACACTGCCAGGCACACCAGACACCCCAGGCACACCTCAGACACCCAAGGTGCACCTCTGACACTGCGCACCTCTGACACTCCAGGCACACCCCTGACACCCCAGGTACACCTGAGACACTCCCAGGCACCTGAGACACTCCCAGGTACACCCCAGTCACCCCAGGACACCTCTGACACTCCCAGGCACACCTGATATTCCCAGGTACACCTCCGATACTCCCAGGCACACCTTGAGACTGAGGTACTCCACTGACACCCTGGTACACCTCTGACATTCCCAGTTACACCTCTGACACTCACAGTTACACCCCTGACACTCTGGCACACCTCAGACACCCCAGGTACCCCTCTGATACTCCCCAGTTAGACCTCTGACACTCCAAGGTACACCTCTGACACTCCCAGGTACACCTCTCAAACCCAGGCACACCTCTGACACTCCCAGGTACACCTCTGACACTCCCAGGTACACCCCTCCGACACCCCAGCACCCCCTCTGACACCCCAGGTACCCAGTGACACTCCCTGGTACTTCTCTGACACTCCCAGGCACACCTCAGACACCTCCAGGTACACCTCAGACTCTCCCAGCACACCTTGGGACACCCAGCACACCTCTGACACCCGAGGTACACCGCCACTCTAGGCACACCTCTGACACTCCATGCACACCTCCGATACTCCCAGGCACACCCTCTGACACTCCAGGTACTCCACTGACACTCCTGGTACACCCCTGACAGTCCCAGGCACACCTCCCACACTCTGACACTCCCAGGTTCTCCACTGACATTCACTGGTACACCTCTGACATTCCGGTACACGTCCAACACTCCCAGATACACCTCTGACACCCCAGGCTATCTCTGACACTCCCAGGAACACCTGTGACACTCCTAGGTACACCTGGACGCTCCCAGGCACACCTCCAATACTCCCTGATACACCCTTAACACTCCCAGGTGCACCGTGACACTCCCAGGTACACCGCTGACACTGCCAGGTACACCTCACGTGGACACTGCCAGGCACACCCCAGACACCTGCACCCTCAGACACTCCAAGGTGCACCTCTGACACCTGCACCTCTGACACTCCCCAAGTGCACCCTCTGACACCCCAGGCACACCCCAGACACTCCCGGGTACACCGCTGCCACTCCCAGGCACACCTCTGACACACCTGCACACTCCTGACACCCAGGCACACCTGACACCTCTCCAGGCACACCTCCGACACTCCCAGGTATACTTCTCACACTCCCAGGTACACCTCCGACACTCCTAGGTACAAACTGAAACTCCCAGGTAAACTCCGATACTCCTAGGTACACCTCTGACACTCCAGGTACACCTCTGACACTCTTAGGTTTTCCTCTGACACCCTGGTACATTCTGACACTCCCAGGTACACCTCTTCAATTCCCGGTTCTCCCCTGACACCCCAGGCACACCTCAGACACCTCGTGGCACACCTCTCACACTCCCCAGGTACACCTCTCACACTCCCAGGTACTCCTGTGACACCCCGGTACTTCGACACTCCTGCACACCTCAGACTCCCAGGTACAACTCAGACACCCCAGGTACACCTAGACATTCCAGGCACACCTCTGACACTCCCAGGTACACCGCTGACACTGCCAGGCACACCTCTGCACTCCATGCACACCCCTGACACTCACAGGTACACCTCTGACACCCCAGGTACTCCACTGACACTCCCTGGTACACCCTGACAGTCCCAGGTACACCTCCGACACTCCCAGGTACACCTCTGACACTCCAAGGTGCACTCTGACACTGCAAGTACATCTCTGACACTCCCAGGTACACCGCTGACACTCCAAGGTACATCTTTGACACTCCCGGCACACTTTACACTCCCCAGGTACACTCCTGACACTCCCAGGCACACCCCTGACACCCCAGGCAGACCTCTGACACCCTAGGTACCCTCTGTCACCCCTGATACACCTCTAACACTCCCAGCACACCGCTGACACTCCAGGCACACAGCTGACACTGCCAGGCACACGCCAGCCACTGCCAGGTACACATCTCAGACACTGCTAGGTACACCGCAGACACTCCCAGGCACACCCCAGACCTCCCAGGTGCACCTCTGACACTCCAAGTGCACTCCTTGACACCACAGGCACACCCTGACACCCCCAGGTCACACCTCAGACACTCCCAGGTACACTGCCACTCAGGCACACCTCTGACACACCCAAGCACCTCTCTGACACCCCAGGTCACACCTCCGACACCCCAGGTACACCTCCGGACACCCCAGGTATACTTCTCACACTCCCAGGTACACCTCCGACACCAGGTACAACTCCGAAACTCCCAGGTAAACCTCCGATACTCCTAGGTACACCTCTGACCTCCTAGGTACACCTCTGACACTCTTAGGTTTTCGTTTGACACTCCTGGTACATCTCTGACACTCCCAGGTACACCTCTTTCCTCCTGGTTCTCCCCTGACCTCCCAGGTACACCTCAGACACTCCCTAGGTACACCTCTCCCTCCCAGTACCTCTCCTCCCAGGTACTCCTGTGACCTCCTGGTACTTCTCTGACCTCCCAGGTACCTCAGACCTCCAGGGCACACCTCAGACACTGGTACCCTTAGACATTCCCAGGCACCTCTGACCCTCCCAGGTACACCGCTGACACTGCCAGGTACACCTCTGTCACTCCATGTACACCCCCGACACTCCCAGGGTACACCTCCTGACACTCCCAGGTACTCACTGACACTCCTGGGTACACCCCTGACAGTCCCAGTGCACTCCGACACTCAGGTACACCTCTGACACTCCAAGGTGCACCTCTGACACTCCAGGTACATCTCTGACACTCCCAGGTACACGCTGACCTCCCGGTACATCTCTGACACTCCCAGTGCCTTCTTACCTCCCAGGTACACCTCCGACACTCCCAGGTACACCTCCTGACCTCCCAGGTACACCTCTGACACTCCCAGGTACACCTCTGTCTCTCCCACCTCTGGCCTCCCAGGTACTCCACTGACATTCCCTGGTTCACCCTGACACTCCCAGGTACACCTCTGACATTCCCAGGTACACCCCAGACACTCCCAGGTACGTTTCACACTCCCAGGTACACCTCTGACCTCCTAGGTTCTCCTCTGTCACTCCCTGATACACGTTTAACCTCCCAGGTACCGCTGACACTCCCAGGTACACCATGACACTCAGGCTCAGGCCTGCCTAGGTACACCTCAGACACTGCCAGGTACACCTCAGACACTCCCAGGTACCTCAGTCACTCAGGTGCACCTCAACACTGCAAGTACATCTCTGACACTCCCAGGTACACCTGACACTCCCAGGTACACCGCTGACTCTGCCAGGTACACCTCGAACACTGGCACATGCCTCAGACACTGCCAGGTACACCTCATTTCCCAGGTACCTCTGGCACTCCCAGGTACACCTCTGACACTCCCAGGTACACCTCTGTCACTCCCAGGTCACCTCTGACACTCCCAGGTACTCCACTGACATTCCCTGATTCACCCCTGACAATCCCAGGTACACCTCTGACATTCCCAGGTACCCCAGGCTCTCCCAGGTACCACTTCTGCCACACTCCCAGGTACACTTCAGCCTCCTAGGTTCTCCTCTGTCACTGCCTGATACGTCTAACACTCCCAGGTACACCGCCGGCACTCCCAGTGCACCTTCAGCCTCCCAGGTACCTCTGTCACTGCCAGGTACACCTCAGACACTGCAGGTACACCTCCAGACACTCCCAGGTACCTCAGTCACTCCAGGTGCACCTCTGACACTCCAGGTACATCTCCAGCGCTCCCAGGTACACCGCCCGACACTCCCAGGTACACCATGACTCTGCCAGGTACACCTCGAACACTGGCAGGTACACCTCCGCACTGCCAGGTACACCTCAGACACTCCCAGGTACACCTCCAGACACTCCCAGGTACTCCAGACACTCCAAGGTGCCTCTGACACTCCCAAGTGCACCTCTGACACTCCCAGGTACACCTCAGACACTCCCAGGTACACCTCAGACACTCCAGGTACACCTTGGGCCATTCCCAGGTACACCTCTGACACTCCCAGGTACACCGCCCTGACACTGCCAGGTACACCTCTGTCACTCCATGTGCACACCCCCGACACTCCCAGGTACACCTCTGACACTCCGGTGCTCCACTGACACTCCCTGGTACACCTGACAGTCCCAGGTACACCTGAGACACTCCCAGGTACCACTCCCGGCCTCCCAGGTACATCTCTGACACTCCCAGGTACACTTCTTACACCCAGGTACTCCGACACTCCAGGTACACCTCTGACACTCCAGGTACACCTCTGACACTCCCAGGCACCTCTGTCAATCCCAGGTACACCTCCCCAACCTCCCAGGTACTCCCCCGACATTCCCTGGTTCACCCCAACACTCCCAGGTACACCTCTGACATTCCCAGGTCACCCCAGACACTCCCAGGTACACTTCTCACACTCCCAGGTACACCTCCTGACACTCCTAGGTTCTCCTCTGTCACTCCCCGTCTGCCTCCCAGGTACACCGCCCAACACTCCCAGGTACACCACTGGACACTCCCAGGTACACCTCGGACACTGCTAGGTACACCTCCAGACACTGCCAGGTACACCTCAGACACTCCCAGGTACACCTCAGTCATTCCAGGTGCACCTCTGACACTCAGTACATCTCTGACACTCCCAGGTACCGCTGACACTCCCAGGTACACCGTGACTCTGCCAGGTGCACCTCAAGACACTGGCAGGTACACCTCAGACTGCTGCCAGGTACCTCTGACACTCCCAGGTACCTCTGCACTCCCAGGTACCTCCTGACACTCCCAGGTACACCTCTGTCACTCCAGGTACACCTCTGGCCTCCCAGGTACTCTCTGACATTCCCTAGTTCACTCCTGACAATCCCAGGTACACCTCTGACATTCCCAGGTACACCCCAGACACTCCCAGGTACACTTCTCACACTCCCAGGTACACCTCTGACACTCCTAGGTTCTCCTCTGTACTCCTGATACGTCTAACACTCCCAGGTACACCGTGACTCTGCCAGGTACACCTCAGACACTGGCAGGTACACCTCAACACTGCCAGGTACACCTCAGACACTCCCAGGTACACCTCAGACACTCCAAGGTGCACCTCTGGCACTCCCAAGTGCACCTCGACACCTCCCAGGCACACCCCTGACACTCCCAGGTACCTGAGACACTCCCAGGTACACCTGAGACACTCCCAGGTACACCTCAGTCACTCCCAGGTACACCTCTGACACTCCAGGTACCTCCGATATTCCCAGGTACACCTCCGATACTCCCAGGTACACCTTTGAGACTCCGGTACTCCCCCTGCTCTGGTACACCTCTGACATTCCCATTACATCTCTGAGCACTCACAGTTACACCCCTGACACTCCTGGTACACCTCAGACACTCCCAGGTACACCTCCTGACACTCCAGGTTAGACCTCTGACACTCCCAGGTAAACCTCTGATGCTCCCAGGTACCTCCTGATACTCCCAGGTACACCTCTGACACTCCCAGGTACACCTCTGACACTCCCAGGTACACCTCTGACACTCCCAGGTACACCTCTCAAACTCCCAGGTACACCTCTGACACTCCCAGGTACACCTCTGACACTCCCAGGTACACCTCCGACACTCCCAGGTACACCTCTGACACTCCCAGCCACTGCCAGGTACATCTCAAGACACTGCTGGGTACACATCAGACACTCCCAGTACACCTCCAGACACTCCAGGTGCACCAGGCACTCAAAGTGCACCTCCTGACGCTCACAGGCACACCTCCTGACACTCCCAGGTGCACCTCGAACACTCCCAGGCCACACCGCTGCCTCCCAGGTACACCTCTGACACACCCAAGTACACCTCCTCTGACTGCTCCCAGGTACACCTCCGGCTTGCTCCCAGGTACACCTCCGACACTCCCAGGTATGCTTCTCACCTCCAGTTACCTCCGACACTCCCGTTACAACTCCAGCTTTCCAGAGTAAACCTCTCCGATACTCCTAGGTACACCTCTGTGCTCCCTAGGTACACCTCTGGCTTACTCCCTAGGTTTTCCTCTGTGACTTGCTCCCTGGTACATCTCAGCCTCCCAGGCACACCTCTTTCACTCCCTGGTTCTCTGACACTCCCAGGTACACCTCAGGCACTCCTGGGTACCTCTCACACTCCCAGGCCACCTCTCTCTCTCACGCTCTCCCAGGTGCTCCTGCTTGACACTCCCTGGTACTTCTCTGACACTCCCAGGTACACCTCGAACCCTGCTCCCAGGTACACCTCTTGAACCTCCCAGGTACACCTTAGACATTCCCAGGCACACCTCTGACACTCCCAAGGTACACCGCTGACACCAGGTACACCTCTGTCTCTCCATGTACACCCGACACTCACAGGTACACCTCTGACACTCCCAGGTACTCACTGACACTCCCTGGTGCACCCCCTGACAGTCCCAGGCCTGCCGACACTCCAGGCACCTCCTGACTCTGGGTTGCTCCACTGACATTCCTGGAACACCCTAAACCAATCCCAGGTACCTTACTCCCAGATACACCTCGGCCTCCCAGGTACATCTCTCCTGACGCTCCAGGTACGCCTGTGACACACCCAGCAATGTGCACCTCTGACTCCCAAATTGCACCTCTGACACTCCCAGGCACCTCTGACACTCCCAGGTACACCTGAGACACTCCCAGAACACCGCTGACTCAGGTACATCTCTGCCTCCCAGGTACCTTCTTACACTCCCAGGTACACCTCCCTCCCGATACACCCTGACACTCCCAGGTACACCTCTGACACTCCCAGGTACACCTCTGTCTCTCCCAGGTACCACCTCTGACACTCAGGTACTCCACTGACATTCCCTGGTTCACCCCTGACACTCCCAGGTACACCTCTGACATTCCCAGGTACACCCAACACTCCCAGGTACACTTCTCACACTCCCAGGTACATCTGACCTCCTAGGTTCTCCTCTGTCACTCCCAGTCACGTTTAACCTCCCAGGTACACCGCTGACCTCCCAGGCCGCCTGACACTCCCAGGTACACCTCAGACACTGCTAGGTACACCTCGAACCTGGTACACCTCAGACACACCCAGGTACACCTCAGTCACTCCAGGTGCACCTCTGACACTGCAAGGTACATCTGACACTCCCAGGTAGCCCCAACACTCCCAGGTACACCGCCCGACTCTGCCAGGTACACCTCAGACACTGGCAGGTACACCTCAGACCTGCCAGGTACACCTCCGACACTCCAGGTACACCTCTGACACTCCCAGGTACACCTCTGTCCTCCCAGGTACCTCTGACACTCCCAGGTACTCACTGACATTCCTGGTTCACCCTGACAATCCCAGGTACACCTCTGACATTCCGGGTACACCAGACACTCCCAGGTACACTTCTCACACTCCAGGTACACCTCTGACCTCTAGGTTCTCTCTGTCACTCCCTGATACCGTCTAACCTCCCAGGTACACCGCTGACCCTCCCAGGTACACCGCTGACCTCCCAGGTACACCTCAGACACTGCCAGGTACACCTCGAACACTCCAGGTACACCTCAGACTCCCAGGTACACCTCAGTCACTCAAGGTGCACCTCTGACACTGCAAGGTACATCTCTGACACTCCCAGGTACACGCTGACACTCCCAGGTACACCGCTGACTCTGCCAGGTACACCTCAGACACTGGCAGGTAACACCTCAAGCTTTGCAGGTACACCTCAGACCTCCCAGGTACCTCAGACACTCAAGGTGCACCTCTGACACTCCAAGTGCACCTCTGACACTCCCAGGCACCTCCCAGCCTCCCAGGCACCTGAGACACTCCCAGGTACACCTGAGACACTCCCAGGTACACCCTCAGTCACTCCCAGGTACCTCTGACACTCCCAGGTAAACCTCCGATATTCCCAGGTACACCTCCGATACTCCCAGGTACACCTTTGAACTCCGAGGTACTCCACTGACACTCCTGGTACACCTCTGACATTCCCAGTTACACCTCTGACACTCCACAGTTACAGCCCTGACACTCCCTGGTACACCTAGACACTCCAGGTACCTCTGATACTCCCAGTTAGACCTGTGACACTCCCAGGTAAACCTCCGATACTCCCAGGTACCTCCGATACTCCCAGGTACCTCTGACACTCCCAGGTACCTCTGACCTCGGTACACCTCTGACACTCCCAGGTACACCTCTCAAACTCCCAGGTACACCTCTGACACTCCCAGGTACACCTCTGACCTCCCAGGCACACCTGACACTCCCAGGTACACCTCTGACACTCCCAGGTAGTCAGTGACACTCCTGGTACTTCTCTGACACTCCCAGGTACACTTCAGACACTCCCAGGTACACCTCAGACTCTCCCAGGTACACCTTGGACACTCCCAGGCACACCCCTCTGACACTCCCAGGTACACCGCTTACACTGCCAGGTACACCTCTGACACTCCATGTACACCTCCGATACTCCCAGGTACACCTCTGCCTCCCAGGTACTCCACTGACACTCCCTGGTACACCCCTGACAGTCCCAGGTACACCTCCGACACTCCCAGGTACACCTCTGACACTCCCAGGTTCTCCACTGACATTCACTGGTACACCTCTGACATTCCCAGGTACACGTCCAACACTCCCAGATACACCTCTACCTCCCAGGTACATCTCTCACACTCCCAGGTACACCTGTGACGCTCCCAGGTACACCTCCAATACTTCCTGATACACCTCTAACACTCCCAGGTGCACCGCTGACACTCCCAGGTACACCGCTGACACTGCCAGGTACACCTCAGACACTGCCAGGTACACCTCAGACACTGCCAGGTACACCTCAGACACTCCCAGGTACACCTCAGACACTCCAAGGTGCACCTCTGACACTCCTAAGTGCACCTCTGACACTCCCAGGCACAACTCTGACACTCCCAGGTTCACCTGAGACACTCCCAGGTGCACCGCTGACACTCCCAGGTACACTCTGACACTCCTAGGTACTCTCTGTCACTCCCTGATACCTCTAACTCCCAGGTACCATGACACTCCCAGGTACCCTGACCTCCCAGGTACCATGACACTCCCAGGTACACCTCAGACACTCCAAGGTGCACCTCTGACACTCCCAAGTGCCTCTACACTCCCAGGCACAACTCTGACCTCCCAGGTTCACCTGAGACACTCCCAGGTGCACCGTGACACTCCCAGGTACACCTCTGACACTCCTAGGTACTCCTCTGTCACTCCCTGATACCTCTACTCTCCCGGTACACCGTTGACACTCCAGGTACACCGCTGACACTGCCAGGTACACGTCAGCCACTGCCAGGTACATCTCAGACACTGCTAGGTACACCTCAGACACTCCCAGGTACACCTCAGACACTCCAAGGTGCACCTCTGAGACTCCCAAGTGCACCTCTGACACTCCTGAGCACACACCTCTGACACTCTCAGGTACACCTCAGACACTCCCAGGTACACCGCTGCCACTCCCAGACACCTCTGACACACCCAAGTACACCTCTGACACTCCCAGGTACACCTCCGACACTCCCAGGTACACCTCCACACTCCGGGTATACTTCTCCGCTCCCCAGGTACACCTCCGACACTCCCAAGTACACCCTGACCTCCCAGGTGCACCTCCGACATTCCCAGGTACACCTCCGACACTCCAGGCATGCTTCTCACACTCCCAGGTACACCTCCGACACTCCCAGGTACACCTCCGGCCTCCCAGGTATACTTCTCCACACTCCCAGGTACACCTCCGACACTCCCAGGTACAACTCCAGAAACTCAGGTAAACCTCCGATACTCCTAGGTACCTCTGACACCTAGGTACCTTCTGACACTCCTAGGTTTTCCTCTGACACTCCCTGGTACATCTCTGACACTCCCAGGTATACCTCTTTCACTCCCTGGTTCTCCCCTGACACTCCCAGGTACACCTCCAGACACTCCCAGGTACACCTCAGACACTCCCAGGTACACCTCTGACACTCCC
>NW_024746771.1:0-8422 GCF_018991925.1 Homarus americanus
CCGGGTCATGTCACTAAAAGGGTGCCCGGCCCTCACACCACGGGTCATAGCACTGAAGGGGTGCCCGGCCCTCATACCCCGAATCATGGTGCTGGAGGGGTGCCCGCGCCTCACACCCCGATTCATGGCACTGAAATCGAGCCCGGCCCTCACACCCCGGGTCATGGCACTGAAAAGTTGCCCGACCCTCACACCCCGTGTCATATGAAGGGCTGCCCGGCCCTCACACCCCGTGTCATGTGAAGTGGTGCCCGGCCCTTACACCCAGATTCATTGCTCTGTAGGGTTTCCCGGCCCTCACACCCCGTTTCATGGCACTAAAGCGGTGCCCGGCCCTCACACCCCGGCTCATGGCACTAAAGGGGTGCCCGGCCCTCATACCCCGGGTCATGGTGCTGGATGCCTGCCCACACACACCCCGATCTATGGCACTGAAATCGACCCCGCCCTCACACTGCTCTCATGGTGCTGAAGGGGTGCCTGCCTCACACCCCATTCATGGCACTGAATGGGGTGCACGCCCATACACCCCGGGTCATATCATTGATGGGGTGCACGGCCTCACCCCGGGTCATGTCACTGAAAGGTGCCCGCCCTCACACCCCGGGTCATAGCACTGTAGCGGGGTGCCTGGCCTCATACCTCAGTCATGTGCTGGAGATGCCCGGCCCTCACACCCCGATTCATGGCACTGAAATCGAGCCCGGCCCTCACACCCCGGTTTCATGGTGCTGAAGGGGTGCCCGGCCCTCACACCCCCATTCATGGCACTGAACGGGTGCCTGGCCCTCACACTCCTGGTCATTTGAAGGGCTGCCCGGCCCTCACACCCCAGTTCACAGAACTGTAGGGGTGCCCGGCCTTCACACCCAGTTTCATGGCACTGAAAGGGTGCCTAGCCCTCACACCCCGGGTCATGGTGCTGGAGGGGTGCCCGGCCGTCACACCCCGGTTCATGACACTGAAGGGGTGCACGGCTATCACACCCCGGGTCATGGACCTAAAGGGGTGCCCGGCCCTCACACCCCGGGTCATGGGGTTGAAGCGGTTCCTGGTCCTCATACCCGGGGTCATGGTGCTGAAGGGGTTCCCGGCCCACACCCCGATTCATGGCACTGAAATCGAGTCCGGCCATCACACCCCAGGTCATGGCACTGAAAAGATGCCCAGTCCTCACACGGCGTTTCATGTGAAGGGGTGCCCGGCCCTCACACCCCGGTTCATAGCTCTGTTGGGGTGCCCGGCCCTCACACCCCTTTTCATGGCACTAAAGGGGTGCCCGGCCCTCACACCCCGGCTCCTGGCACTAAAGGGGTGCCCGGCCGTCACACCCCGGCTCATGACACTGAAGGGGTGCTCGGGCCTCACACCCT
The DNA here is from genome assembly GCF_018991925.1 of Homarus americanus. NCBI lineage: Eukaryota > Metazoa > Arthropoda > Malacostraca > Decapoda > Nephropidae > Homarus > Homarus americanus. The sequence continues at coordinate 1,374 of NW_024746771.1, forward strand.
GGGTCATGGTGCTGGAGGGGTGCCCGGCCCTCACACCCCGGGTCATGGCACTGAAAGGGTGCCTGGCCCACACACTCCGGGTCATGTCATTGAAGGGGTGCCTGGCCTCACACCCCGGGTCATGATGCTGAAAGGGTGCCCGGCCCTCAAACCCCGATTCATGGCATTGAAGGGGTGACCGGCCCTCACACTCTGGGTCATGGTGCTGGAGTGGTGCCCGGCCCTCACACCCCAGGTCATGTCACTAAAGTGGTGCCTGGCCCTCACACCCCGACATGTCACTCAAGGGGGGCACGGCCCTCACACCCCGGGTCATGGACCTAAAGGGGTGTCCGGCCCTCACACCCCAGGTTATGAGGTTGAAGCGGTTCCTGGCGCTCACACAACGGGTCATGGAGCTGAAGTTGTGCCCAGCCATTACACCCCGATTCATTGCACTCAAACGGTGCCCGGCCCTCAAACCACGGGTCATGGCACTGAAAAGGTGCCCGTCCCTCACACCCCATGTCATGTGAAGGGGTGCCCGGCCCTCACACCCCGGTTCATAGCTCTGTAGGGGTGCCCGGCCCTCACACCCCGGCACATGGCACTGAAGGGGTGCCCGGCCCTGACGACCCTTTTCATGTCACTGAAGGTGTGCCCGGCCCTCACACCCCTTGATTCATAGCACTGAAAGTGGGCAGACCCCTACACAGGAGATGGTTCCCTAAGGGAGTGCCCGACCCTCACACCCAATTCACTTGGCACTGAAGGTGCCAGCCCTCACCCAGGTCATGTGAAGGTGCCCTCACCCTCACACAGTTCATAGCTCTGAAGGGGTGCCCGGCCCTCACACACCGGGTCATGTCACTAAAGGGATGCCTGGCCCTCACACCCCGGGTCATGTCACTAAAAGGGTGCCCGGCCCTCACACCACGGGTCATAGCACTGAAGGGGTGCCCGGCCCTCATACCCCGAATCATGGTGCTGGAGGGGTGCCCGCGCCTCACACCCCGATTCATGGCACTGAAATCGAGCCCTGCCCTCACACCCCGGGTCATGGCACTGAAAAGTTGCCCGACCCTCACACCCCGTGTCATATGAAGGGCTGCCCGGCCCTCACACCCCGTGTCATGTGAAGTGGTGCCCGGCCCTTACACCCAGATTCATTGCTCTGTAGGGTTTCCCGGCCCTCACCCTGTTTCCTTAACGCACTGAAAGGAGGTGCCCGGCCCTCCACCCAGCTCATGTCACTAAAAAGGGGTGCCCTTCCCTCACTCTTGAGGTCATAGTGCTGGAGAGTACAGCCCACCCGATTCATAGCACCAGAAATCGTCCCAGCCCCTCCTCCTTTCATAATTGCAGAAAAGGGTGCCCAGCCTACACCCCATTCATGGCACTGAATGGGTGCCCGGCTCACACACCCCGGGTCATGTCATTGACGGGGTACCCGGCCCTCACACCCCGGGTCATGTCACTGAAAGGGTGCCCGGCCCTCACACCCCGGGTCATAGCACTGAACGGGTGCCCGGCCCTCATATCCCGGGTCATGGTGCTGGAGGGATGCCCGGCCCTCACACCCCGATTCATGGCACTGAAATCGAGCCCGGCCCTCACACCCCGGTTTCAGGGTGCTGAAGGGGTGCCCGGCCCTCACACCCCCATTCATGGCACTGAACGGGTGCCCGGCCCTCACACCCCTGGTCATTTGAAGGGGTGCCCGGCCCTCACACCCCAGTTCACAGAACTGTAGGGGTGCCCGGCCTTCACACCCAGTTTCATGGCACTGAAAGGGTGCCTGGCCCTCACACCCCAGGTCATGGTGCTGGAGGGGTGCCCGGCCTGCACACCCCGGTTCATGACACTGAAGGGGTGCACAGCTATCACACCCCGGGTCATGGACCTAAAGGGGTGCCCAGCCCTCACACCCCGGGTCATGGCACTGAAAGATGCCCAGTCCTCACAGCGTTTCATGTGAAGGGTGCAGCCTCACCCCGGGTCATGGCACTGAAAGGGGGCCCGGCCCACACACTCCGGTTCATGTCATTGAATGGGTGCCCGGCCCTCATACCCTGGGTCATGGTGCTGGAGGGGTGCCCGGACCTCACACCCCGATTCCTGGCACTGAAATCGAGCCCGGCTCTCACACCCCGGGTCATGGTGCTGAAGGGTTGCCCGGCCCTCACACCCCGGGTCATGGCACTGAAGGAGTGACCGGCCCTCACACCCCGGGTCTTGGCCCTGAAAGGGTGCCCAGCCCTCACACTCCAGGTTCATGTCATTGAAGAGGTTCCCGGTCCTCACACCCCGGGTCATGTCACTGAAAGGGTCCCCGGCCCTCACACCCCGGGTCATGGACCTAAAGGGGTGCCCGGCCCTCACTACCCGGGTCTTGGGGTTTAAGCGGTTCCCGGTCCTCACACCACGGGTCATGGAGCTGAAGGGGTGCCCGGCCATCACACCCCGATTCATGGCACTGAAAGGGTGCCCGGCCATCACACTCCGGACTCATGGCACTAAAGGGATACCCGGCCCTCACACACCGGGTCATGGCACTTAGCGGTGCCCGGCCGTCACACCCCGGGTCATGGTGCTGGAGGGGTGTCCGGCCCTGACACCCCAGGTCATGACACTGAAGGGGTGCCCGGCCCTTACACCCCGGAGCGTGGTGCTGGATGGGTGCCCGGCCCTCACACCCCGGGCCATGGAGCTGGAGGGGTGCCCGGCACTCACACACCGGGTCATGGAGCTGAAGGAGTGCCCGGCCATCACACCCCGTTTCATGGCACTGAACGGGTGCCCGGCCCTCACACCCTTGGTCATGGCACTGAAAAGGTGCCCGGCCTTCACACCCAGTGTCATGTGAAGGGGTGCCCGGCCCTCACACCCCGGTTCGTAGCTCTGTAGCGTTGCCCGGCAATCACACACCGGGTCATGTCACTAAAGGGGTGCCCAGCTCTCATACCCCGGGTCATGGTGCTGGAGAGGTGCCCTTCCCTCACACCTTGATTCATGGCACTGAAATTGAGCCGGGCCCTCACACCATGGGAGATGGTGCTAAAGGGGTGCCCGGCCCTCACACCCCGATTCATGGCACTGAAGGGGTGCCCGGCCCTCACACCCCGGGTCATGTGAAGGGGTGCCCTGCCCTCACACCACGGTTCATAGCTCTGTAGGGTTGCCCGGCCCTCACACACCGGGTCATATCACTAAAGGGATGCCTGGCCCTCACACCCCGGGTCATGTCACTAAAATGGTGCCCGGCCCTCACACCCCGGGTCATAGCACTGAAGGGGTGCCCGGCCCTCATACCCCGGATCATGGTGCTGGAGGGGTGCCCGCGCCTCACACCCCGATTCATGGCACTGAAATCGAGCCCGGCCCTCACACCTCGGGTCATGGCACTGAAAAGGTGCCCGACCCTCACACCCCGTGTCATATGAAGGGCTGCCCGGCCCTCACACCCCGTGTCATGTGAAGTGGTGCCCGGCCCTCACACCCCGATTCATTGCTCTGTAGGGTTTCCCGGCCCTCACACCCTGTTTCATGGCACTGAAAGGGTGCCCGGCCCTCACACCCCGGCTCATGTCACTAAAGGGGTGCCCGGCCCTCATACCCCGGGTCATGGTGCTGGAGGGATGCCCGGCCCACACACCCCGATTCATGGCACTGAAATCGATCCCGGCCCTCACACTCCGGTTTCATGGTGCTGAAGGGGTGCCCGGCCCTCACACCCCCATTCATGGCACTGAATGGGTGCACGGCCCACACACCCCGGGTCATATCATTGATGGGGTGCACGGCCCTCACACCCCGGGTCATGTCACTGAAAGGGTGCCCGGCCCTCACACCCCGGGTCATAGCACTGAAGGGGTGCCCGGCCCTCATACCCCGGGTCATGGTGCTGGAGGGATGCCCGGCCCTCACCCGATTACTTTCACAGAAGTCAGGCCAACCCCTCACACCCAGTTTTCATAGTGCTGAAAGGGGTGCCCGGCCCTCACACCCCCATTCATGGCACTGAACGGGTGCCCGGCCCTCACACTCCTGGTCATGTGAAGGGGTGCCCGGCCCTCACACCCCTGTTCACAGAACTGTAGGGGTGCCCGGCCTTCACACCCAGTTTCATGGCACTGAAAGGGTGCCTGGCCCTCACACCCCGGGTCATGGTGCTGGAGGGATGCCCGGCCCTCACACCCCAGTTCGCATGACACTGAGAGTTTTGGCCTATCACACCAGGTCATGGACCTAAGGGGTGCCCGGCCCCTCCACCCGGGGTCATGGGGTTTAAGCGGTTCCCGGGCCTCATACCCCGGGTCATGGTGCTGAAGGGGTTCCCGGCCCACACCCCGATTCATGGCACTGAAATCGAGTGCGGCCATCACATCCCGGGTGATGGCACTGAAAAGATGCCCAGTCCTCACACGGCGTTTCATGTGAAGGGGTGCCCGGCCCTCACACCCCGGTTCATAGCTCTGTAGGGGTGCCCGGCCCTCACACCCCGTTTCATGGCACTAAAGGGGTGCCCGGCCGTCACACCCCGGCTCCTGGCACTAAAGGGGTGCCCGGCCGTCACACACCGGCTCATGACACTGAAGGGGTGCTCGGGCCTCACACTCTGGGTCATGGTGCTGGAGGGGTGTCCGGCCCTCACACCCCGGGTCATGTCACTGAAGGGGTGCACGGACATCACACCCCGGGTCATGGACCTAAAGGGGTGCCCGGCCCTCACACCCCGGGTCATGGGGTTGAAGAGGTTCCCGGTCCCCACACCACGGGTCATGGAGCTGAAGGGGTGCCCGGAAAACACACCCCGATTCATGGCACTGAAAGGGTGCCCGGCCCACATACCCCGGTTCACGGCACTGAAAAGGTGCCCTGCCCTCACACCCGTGTCATGTGAACGGGTGCCCGGCCCTCACAACCCCGGTTCATAGCTCTGTAGGGGTGCCCGTCCCTTACACCCCGGCCCATGGTTCTGGAGGGGTGCCCGGCCCTCACACCCCGGTCCATGGTGCTGGAGGGGTGGCCAGCCCTCACATACCGGGTAATGGAGCTGAAGGGGTACCCGGCCATCACACCCCGATTCGTGGCACTGAACGGGTGCCCTACCCTCACACCCCGGGTCATGGCACTGAAAAGGTGCCCTGCCCTCACACCCCATGTCATGTGAAGAGGTGCCCGGCCCTCACACCCCGGGTCATAGCACTGAAGGGGTGCCCGGCCCTCATACCCCGGGTCATGGTGCTGGAGGGATGCCCGGCCCTCACACCCCGATTCATGGCACTGAAATCGAGCCCGGCCCTCACACCCCGGTTTCATGGTGCTGAAGGGGTGCCCGGCCCTCACACCCCCATTCATGGCACTGAACGGGTGCCTGGCCCTCACACTCCTGGTCATTTGAAGGGCTGCCCGGCCCTCACACCCCAGTTCACAGAACTGTAGGGGTGCCCGGCCTTCACACCCAGTTTCATGGCACTGAAAGGGTGCCACGTATCACCCGGGTCATGGACCCTAAGGGGTGCCCAGCCCTCACCCGGGGTCATGGGGTTTAAGCGGTTCCCGGGCCTCATACCCCGGGTCATGGTGCTGAAGGGGTTCCCGGCCCACACCCCGATTCATGGCACTGAAATCGAGTGCGGCCATCACATCCCGGGTGATGGCACTGAAAAGATGCCCAGTCCTCACACGGCGTTTCATGTGAAGGGGTGCCCGGCCCTCACACCCCGGTTCATAGCTCTGTAGGGGTGCCCGGCCCTCACACCCCGTTTCATGGCACTAAAGGGGTGCCCGGCCGTCACACCCCGGCTCCTGGCACTAAAGGGGTGCCCGGCCGTCACACACCGGCTCATGACACTGAAGGGGTGCTCGGGCCTCACACTCTGGGTCATGGTGCTGGAGGGGTGTCCGGCCCTCACACCCCGGGTCATGTCACTGAAGGGGTGCACGGACATCACACCCCGGGTCATGGACCTAAAGGGGTGCCCGGCCCTCACACCCCGGGTCATGGGGTTGAAGCGGTTCCCGGTCCCCACACCACGGGTCATGGAGCTGAAGGGGTGCCCGGACATCACACCCCGATTCATGGCACTGAAAGGGTGCCCAGCCCACATACCCCGGTTCACGGCACTGAAAAGGTGCCCTGCCCTCACACCCGTGTCATGTGAACGGATGCCCGGCCCTCACAACCCCGTTTCATAGCTCTGTAGGGGTGCCCGTCCCTTACACCCCGGGCCATGGTTCTGGAGGGGTGCCCGGCCCTCACACCCCGGTCCATGGTGCTGGAGGGGTGGCCAGCCCTCACATACCGGGTAATGGAGCTGAAGGGGTGCCCGGCCATCACACCCCGATTCGTGGCAATGAACGGGTGCCCTACCCTCACACCCTGGGTCATGGCACTGAAAAGGTGCCCTGCCCTCACACTCCGTGTCATGTGAAGAGGTGACCGGCCCTCACACCCCGTTCCATGGCACTGAAAGGGTGCCCGGCCCTCACACCCCGGGTCATGTCATTGAAGGTGCCCGGTCCTCACACCCCGGGTCATGTCACTAAAGCGGTGCCCGGCCCTCACACCCCGGGTCATGTCACTGAAGTGGTGCCCAGCCCTCACACCCCGGGTCATGGCACTGATGAGGTGCCCGGCCCTCACACCCCTGGCCATGGCACTGAAGGTTTGCCCTTCCCTCAAACCCCTGGTCATGTACCTAAAGTAGTGCCCGGCCCTCACACCCCGGCTCATAGCACTAAAAGGGTGCCCGGCCCTCATACCCCGGGTCATGGTGCTGGAGGGGTGCCCGGCCTTCACACCCTGGTTCATGTCACTGAAGTGGTGCCCAGCCCTCACACCCCGGGTCATGGCACTGATGAGGTGCCTTGCCCTCACACCCCTGGCCATGGCACTGAAGGTTTGCCCGGCCCTCAAACCCCTGGTCATGTACCTAAAGTGGTGCCCGGCCCTCACACCCTGGCTCATAGCACTAAAAGGGTGCCCGGCCCTCATACCCCGGGTCATGGTGCTGGAGGGGTGCTCAGCTCTCACACTCCGGGTCATGGCAGTGAAGGGGTGCCTG
>NW_024746772.1:0-11756 GCF_018991925.1 Homarus americanus
TTAGACTCGATCAATGTTCTTAAGTTTGAAGTGAGACTTCTTGAGACGCCTAACGCAGCAGTAGTAGCTGAAGAAGCCGGATAAGAAGTGTTGGAGGCTGATGGTGATGATAGTGATGATGGTGGTGGTGGTGGTGGTGGATCTGTTACGTTGAAGGTGATGCCAAGACTGTTACCTTTGGCACCTTGTTAGTGGTTGAGTCACCTGGCAGAGTGTATACAGGTGACTATATTTACAATTAGAAAGATTACAGTGCGTTACTAACTTTTGTTGGGTCATTTGAAGATAAGGGCCCCCCCCCCCAATATACTTCACCTGATGATTAAAAAACCCTAACGCTAACCTAACCTTACTTAACCTAATCTTCCCAGGTAGCATTGGGGTGTTTAATTATTAGTTGAAATATGGTGGGGCTGATATTCAGGTGATACGATTTTTTTTTTTACATTTGAGACATACTGAAGGCCGGCGACGAGCAAACAGTGAACCCAAATATACATGAGCAGACGTGTAACTCTTTCATCTGTGTTCTGTGAGTCATGGTCACTGTACAGCTGACTAATAAAGACAGTCATCATCTGTCGTGTGCGCTGTGGCAACATAATCCTTGACGTGAAATGTTGTTATTTATACTAAGAGCATCAGTGCACGCAAAGCTGCCGAGTTTATATGCAGGAGGTGCTGGTCTCCTCCCTCAGCCGACCATTCAGTCCTTCCCGGGTCTGATCACTGCTTTCGCATGCCACCTGACCGCTTACCCAAACATGGTGATCTCATGCATGGAAAACATCATCTGGGTGGTCAGCGCTCTTCGGTTCTAAGACGCCTTGGGGCGTCCCCTGAGACACTCCGGCCTCATCAGTAACACCCAGCAGAACCTAACAGGCTATCGTTGGTATCAGAGGTCCGCTCAAGTGGCGGAACTCACTGCTATAAAAAACAGCGGGAACTCCACAAGACGCGAGAGCAATACCACTTGCCTATACCTAGCTGTCAGCTCCTGATAAACCTAACCTAACCTAACCTACCTTGCTTGGCGGGTAACTTCTAAGAAACTAACCTAACCTAATCTAAGGAACACGATCGACACACAATCAAAATATAAAGGTATTAGTAGAAAGTAAAATTAGGAGAGAGAGAGAAAGGGGAGGTAATAAAACATGAGACAGACAGACAGACACATCGACACTCACCAGAATTATTAACACCGATAACATGGTTTTCCCATTTCGTATTTTGGACACCAGAGGCTCGAATCCAAGTGACTTTATTTCTTCTTTCTCGTTTCTAAACTTTTTCTATTGCTTAAACTTTAATAATTCTAAAAATTCTCTGATTCCTCAATTTAACTAATCCAATTCCCTTACTTGCTCTATCTAATTCTTAAACGTTCTCTAATTCCTAAGCTTTCTCTTTCTCATTCTTATTGTAATTCCCAAACTTTTGAAAATTATATACATCTGTAAATTTTCATAGGCTTTCATAGAAATTTTCTGTGGGGGGGGGGTTGTTGACTAAAAATATAAGTTTGTTTTTGTTTTGAAGTGAAAATATAAGTTTGTTTTTGTTATGAAGTGAAAATACATCAGTTTACTATTTTCTTAAACTGTTTCCTGTAAGCGATGAAGAGCATATTGATTAATGCTTGATAACACCTGGCTGAAGCACTTTGGTTAAATTGGTCGAGAATAACGTTTCTATATCGTAACGTTACACACACACACACACACACACACACACACACAGAAACAAAAACCTCATTTAATAAACGACATCCGCATATGTAACCTCCCCCTCCTGCCTCTCCCCCTTCCTCTTACCTCTTTTCCCTTCCCTTCCCTTTCTCTCTCTCTCCTTTCCCCTCTTCCTTCCTCTTTCCCCTTCTTCACCTTATCCCCCCTCCCTCTCACCCCCCAAAAAAAATCCTGCCAATATAACAAATAATCGGAGATCCTTAACAGTAAAACCGGGTACGGTATTTGCACAGGTAGACATATACTGTACAGGTAGATGCGGTGGTGGGTGGGTAGGGTGTACAGGTAGGAGCGGTGGTGGGTGGGTAGGGTGTACAGGTAGGAGCGGTGGTGGGTGGGTGGAGTAGGAATGTACAGGTAGGAGCAGTGGTGGGTGGAGTAGGGTGTACAGGTAGGAGCGGTGGTGGGTGGGTAGGGTGTACAGGTAGGAGTGGTGGTGGGTGGAGTAGGAGGTGTACAGGTAGGAGTGGTGGTCAGTGGTGGGGTATGCAGGTAGGGCAGTGGTGGGTGGGTAGGGGTGTACAGGTAGAGTGGTGGTGGGTGGAGTGGGGTGTACAGGTGTGGAGTGGGTGGGGTGTGCAGGTAAAGACGGTGGTGGGTGGGTGGGGTGTGGTTAGGGCAGGAGGTGGGTGGGTTAGATTGTACAGTTAAGGGCATTGGTGGAGTGGAGTAGGGTGTACAGGTAGGGTAATTGGTGGGTGGAGTGGGGTGTACAGGTAGGAGTGTGGTGGTGGAGTGGGTAGGGGTGTTCAGGCCAAGTGGCCGGTGGGTGGGTAAGGTGTGCAGTTAGGAGCAGTGGTGGAGTGGGTAGGGTGTACAGGTAGGAGTGGTGAGGTGGGTGGGTAGGGTGTACAGTTAGGAGCGGTGGTGGGTGGGTAGGGTGTACAGGTAGGAGCGGTGGTGGGTGGGTAGGGTGTACAGTTAGGAGCGGTGGTGGGTGGGTAGGGTGTACAGGTAGTAGCGGTGGTGGGTGGGTAGGGTGTACAGACGCCTATGATGCAGTATACAGCGGGCGGGTCGGAGGTGCTCTTGTCCCTCATCAATAACTTATGACCAATGGTGGCTCTTGAACTGGGTCAGGAAGGGTCGGGTCGGGTCGTGTCGGTTCGGCTCGGGTCAGGTCAGGTCAGGACAGGTAAGGCAGGGTTAGGGTACATTTCTCCCTCTCTGCCCTTATTTCTCTCGTTGTCGTTTGTTTGCAGAAGGGTTTCAGTCAATCTGGATTTAGCAGACTGAAAGTTGATCCTTCAGTGCACACACAACACAACACACCTCTGCTATAAGCCCTGCACCTTTAACACACTCTCTGTCGTCCATATATATTATACATTAGATACAAACTCCTGTGAAAGATATTTTTATATATATTTATTGTAAATGCAATTTCATACACAATAGAGCGTCACGTTCCCTGGTAAATAACGAAACCCACCTTCCTGCGTCGTTATATATGCGTTGTTGCAAGTGAGCTCAACTTTCGTATGCAATTTGGGATATATTTATGTCCATTGCATCTACTGTATTGCATCTCGGCCTCAGGATATTGTTGGTTTGTTCATGTGTTTTATTTTTTTGGTATTTGTATGTATGTATGTATGTATGTATGTATGTATGTATGTATGTATGTATGTATGTATGTATGTATGTATGTATGTATATGTATGTATGTATGTATGTATGTATGTATGTATGTATGTATGTATGTATGTATAAGCAACCACAAGAGGCAGTAGAGAGAGGTCAGCAGCAGCAGGTAGGGGGGCGGACCACCTGCCTACAGCACTATAATCACCCTGCTGGCTCTCTCACCATACATGGATGACGGTGATTTGTTCCTCCTGCTTTAAGACCTTCTAGACACCTATAATTTTTGTACCAATTTACCAGCCAATCAGTGACCAACCAGACGTGATTATGACGCTACCTAACCTGACCTAACCTGCGAGGAGGGTTTGTTTGGTCTTTGGACGTTGGTGGTAAAGGTTAGGTTAGGTTAGGTTAGGTGAAAGCTGTCGTGGTGCGATCTTTTTAAGACGTCAGGAGAGGGGGGCGGGGGTCCTTGAACGTGTGTGAAGTAAGATGGTAAATAATGGTGTGTGAAAGGGAGGGGGTGGCGTGGTGGTGGGGAGAGGTGGAGAAGAAGAGAAGGTGGTGGAGGAGGAGGTGAAACTGGAGTAGGAGGAGGAGGAGTAGAGCGTGGAAGATGAACAGTGGAGGAGGAAGATATTGTTAGGTAAATATTAAGGTGAGGAAATGATATGGAGAAAAAAATATTACTGTAGGAAGAGAGAGAGAGAGAGAGAGAGAGAGAGAGAGAGAGAGAGAGGAACATATATTATTATTGTCTTAGAAGTAACGAACCATTCAGGAAAATTCCAATAAGAAACACGAAAATACACCATTAAATTTATTGATAAAACCGAAAAAAAATTGTGGGAAAAAATTCACGAACATGTAAATTTTATCTAATCAAATCGGCCATGGCGTAAGGGTCTACAAGAGTGGATTAAATAAACAGAAAGAAATGGATGAGGGAAACGGTATGGATTAAATAAACAGAAAGAAATGGATGAGGGAAACGGTATAGGGGGGTAGGAGGGGGAGGGATATTTTGGGGAAAGATGACAAACAGGAAGAAAGGTGGAGACTCCGAGTGTGTGTTGTGTAAGCTGGAGGCAGAGAGTGAAGGACTTGGTCAACACACACACACACACACACACACACATACACACACGCTAATGCAACCAGTAACGCAATCAGATAAATTCAAATTTGGTTCTTCAGTGAGTGATTCCGTCATGGTGTCAGTCGACTGTGTGTGTGTGTGTGTGTGGATTTCAAGCCACCTGCCGGGAGATGCTTTAAGCCACCTGCCAACAGATAGGTGTTCAAGGTAGACGACTCGAGGTTCATTTGAGTTAAGGTACCTCATGAGATATGTCACGAGGTAAACTATTCAAGGAGGACACGTCAAGGTACATTAATGTTTCTGAACCTCTACCTTGAAGCATCTACCTTGAGGTGTCCTTTAAGCGTTTACCTTAAAGGAGGAACTCTTCAAGGCAGATTTTTCAAGGTTGACGTTCCAATATGTACTGAGTTAGGTACCACAAAGAACGGAGGTACAAGATAACAGCAACATTCTGGTGGACGGAAATTATACCAAGAAAAGAAGTAATAAATTTATCAGAATCCAATTTTTACGTTTTTACTCCTTGTTTTTACCTCGACTTTTATCACATTTTCCATTTAAATTTATCGATGCGTTACACCATGACGAAGGAGGAGGAGTAAGAAGAAATCGAGAGACCATGAAAACGAGTGAGAATTTTACACAGTGCCGCGGGTAAACAATAGGAATGGTTGTCTGGTCTTGATCACACACACACACACACACACACATCTTCGGACCAAATGTATTACCCTTTTTTTTCACTGTTTGTTTGTAAAATTATTGAGAGCCATTATGGACCAAAGTATGTATGTATGTATGTATGTATGTATGTATGTATGTATGTATATGTATGTATGTATGTATGTATGTATGTATGTATGTCTGTATGTATGATCTCCCTTACCCTCCTTGTCCTCCAAACTCGTCTGCTTGGGGCCTTTGAACACTGTCTTACTAAGAGAAGTTAACCAGCAGCGTTACCCACACAAGCTTGGCGTCTTGTAATTTTGTTATATTTTGTATTGTAATTTTGTATTTTTAACGATAACAAATCCCTAACATTTATTTGGACGATAGTGTCATGGTATGGGAATATTAACATTTTGAAGGATACCTAACCTAACCTGACCTAACCAAACGTAACCTAACCTAACCAAACGTAGCGTAACCTAACCAAACGTAGCGTAACCTAACCAAACATAACGTAACCTAACCTAACCTTCACGGATCAATTCTTCTAAACAAGGAAGACGATAAAGATACCGTGAAAGAAAAGGTTGAAGAAGAGGAAGAGGAAGAAAAATTAAGAAAACTACTGAGTAATGTAATAAAAGGGGAACCGAAGCGTAACTGTGATAAAGATGCGGCGAACACACACACACACACACACACACAAACACACACACACACACACACACACACACACACACCACCGATAAATATGTTTTATTATGCCTGTTATTCCTTTCTTGTATTGCTTATTTTTTTTAGCATCACTTTTTTGTCTCTTGTGTATCTTTTCCTTTCAACTTCATCTTCTATTATGTATTTCTTATTATTTTTTCCTCTGTTATATCTTATTCCCTTTTTCCTTTCTTTTCTACTTTTTCTCTTTTCTGTTCTAGTTTTCTTTATTTCGTCTACTATCGTCTTCATTCTATTTATTCTCTTCCCCTTTCTTCTATTTTTGTCTTTTGTTATTCGATTTTTTTTCTTCATTACCCAGCGTCATTCTTCTCCGTCTTCTTAAATCATCATCTTTTCTTCTTTTCCTTTTTTCTCTTTTTCTATCTTCTCTTTCCATACTCTTTTCTTTCTCATTTTTTCTTCGTCTACCTTCTGCATTCTTGTTTTCTCCGCCTTCGTTCTTTTCTTCTCTCATCTCTACTTTCTCCTCCCTTCATTCTTCTACGTTCTTTTATCTTTCCTTCGCTTTTGATATTTTCCTTTTCTCATCTCCGTACTTCTTTCTCCTCTCATCTCTCTACTTTGTTCACCTCTCTTCATTCATTCCTCTTCCAATCTTTCTCAGTCTTCCCGCTTACGAGTTGACTATCATACCACCCCCCACCCCACTCCACCCCACCCCCACCCCCACCCCAACCCCAACACCAAGATAGTGAGTGAGTGAGTGAGGAATAGAGCCGTGACGCTGTAAACACCAGGGTACGTATCCCCTGCTGTTTTATCACTGCTTGGGAATCTATTTTGGAAGGGTGGAAGAGGGGGTGATTATAGCGACATTCCTAGAAGTTTTGGGTCAGGTGAAGATTAAGTACCACAGCTTATTTGAGCTTGATGATTAAATTCTTTAGTGCTACTTGGGGTTGGGCTGGGTTGGGTTAGGTCGAAATAGGTTTAGATGGATTGGGTTTGGTTGGGTTAGGTTGAGTTGGGTTAGCTTAAGCCTGGTTAATCTTTGGGTCAAATAAGGTTTTGAGGGCTAATCTTCAGTCGATTCAAAGATTTTACTCGATATTATTGGAATTATTAATGTTATTATTTTTTTTCCATGTGTGTCATTGTATATTATTTGTTGTCATTTATCCCCGTTGGTGGAATAAATATGGATCAATTTGGCGACATTCTTCAAACGATATTAATTTCTGTTATTATGTCAGGCTTCAAGTACACAGAAGGACACGCATTATGGACCCCATTACCACCACTTGTTAGACCAGTACAGATGATAATAGTGACAGTCGCATTTTGTTTTCGTTCGATTAGATACTTGAGGTTATTATGTATTTTTTTTGCATTATGTATTTTTTCCCCAGGTTGAGAAGTTATTACCAGTCGCAGTTTGTGTGTGGAGAGAGAGAGAGAGAGAGAGAGAGAGAGAGAGAGAGAGAGAGAGAGAGAGAGAGAGAGTTGCAATACCTGGTAATTTCAAGACGTTCAGGTGTGTTGTTCTCATGCTTATGCTCAGTGATTCTCAGCCTCATTAAAGTACACTGTTTCTCAATGGTCTAAATGACGTTGTATTATCTGGAGAAATTTTCACCCTGGGGTATCGACTACTTGGATGAAAACAGTGTTTCTTTAGTTCAAGGTAGTTCAAAATTATGTTTGTAAATTAAATGAAGGTATACAATTTATGTTTTGAATTGTGTTTTAAAGTTTATTTAGGTGTGTGTGTGTGTGTGTGTGTGTGTGTGTGTGTGTGTGTGTGTAAACAATGCAGGTAACAGGTTGAATTAGTGTTGTCAGCTGGTCGTTTATTATAACTTCCAATAAACTTGAAATACAATGTTATTTTCTTCCTACGACATTGATAATAGTTTACAGAATTACCAAGTATATTTATTATTATTATTATTATTATTATTATTATTATTATTATTATTATTATTATTATTATTATTATTATTATTATTATTATTATCATTCCCTAAATAAGAAAGTTACTTTATTTCCTCATAATAATAATTATTTACATTGATTGATAAGAAAATTAAGTATTAAATTTGAGTGGATATTTTTTTGTCAATATCGACAACTCGAATGTTGTAAGAATTAATTATATTATTTTAGTGCAGATAAATTGAGCAGATGGAGGTACATAGTTTTTATTTAAGGACAAATTTTATTTCTTAAGTCACAAAAAATAGTCTTGGTTTATTTATTTTTCTTACTTGAAGACTTTCACGGTTAAATATATATTAGTGCTCCCAAATTGACCTGAAGTGATATATATTTTTTCCGATTTGGTCTTCTTAAAATTTATGGTCGGTCACAGTTTATACTAGATAAAAAATAATCTGCCTCAGTCATAAGATTGTGAAATACCTCTCCACTATTTTTTCCCAGTATTATGATCATTTAGTTCTTGGAAATCGGTAAAAGATTTTCTTAAGTAAACAAAACAAAATTGACTTAACTCTGAATTAATTTTTTTATCTATATTATAAAATTTACGGTTATTTGCTGCTAAAACTTCATCATTCTCACAAGAGCATAAAGGTGGATTACGTGAAGATTAAACACAAGCTTATTCACCTTCGGATTAAACTCCTTAGCGCTAACCTAATCTAACCTGACGCAAATCTAACATAAGAACAAAAGAACATAAGAAAATAAGGAGTCTGCAATAGGCCGGTTGGCCTGTGCATGGCAGCTCCTGTCGAGAGTTACTACCACTCAATCATCCATGAATCTATCTAGGCTCCTTTTGAAACTTTCCAGAGTTCCAGCACTTACTACAAAGTTGCTAAGCTTGTTCCACTCGTCCACCACCCTATTTGTGGGAACGGTTTCTTTCTCTGGCTTCCTTCAGCAAATCGTTGCTCCGGGTCCTGCTTCACCTGGATATTACAAACTTTTATCTATATCCCTTGATTCCTTTCACTACTTGACACGTCTATCTCCTTAACTCTCCCCCGCACTCTTCGTCTTTCTAGGGAATACAAAGTTAAGTTTCTTTAACCTATCACCGATATGGAAGGTTTCTAAGTCCCAATCATTTGTATTCTTCACTGCAACTCAGTAATTTGATATCATTTCTATAATAAGGGCACCAGAACTGAGCCACGCATAATCGAGGTGCGGCCTGACCTGGCACAATATATAAGATTTAAATAAGACACCAGACTCTTATTTACTTTGCTACAGATATAAAAAGCAATACTCTGTTTGTCTTATTTCAAACATTATTGCACTGTTTTACCAGGCCGTAGGTCCGGGCTTTGATACTCACAAATTCTTTGCAAATCTGACTTCTCTAGGTTGATGCTGTTAAGGCTGTATACATTATCAGTATTTGTTCTTCCAATATTAAGTACGCTGCACTTGCTGGTGTTGAATTTCATTTGCCATTTTTCAGACCACCCCTGCAGTTTGTTTAGATCCTCCTGTAATGCATTTGCATCCTGCCCTGAATTAATCTGCCGCCCTATTTTGGTGTCATCCGCAAACTTGCTTATGTCACTGCTGATCCCAGTATCTAGATCGTTTATGTAGATTATGAAGAAGAGTGGGCCTAGTACTGACCTCTGGGGAACCCCACTGGTTACACGGCCCCACTCAGATTTAACACCATCTCCGCTGACCCTCTGCGTTCTATCGGTGAGCCATGATTTTATCCAATTTGAAACTTTCCCTTCGATACCATGAGCCTTAATTTTCCTCAGAAGCCTCTGATGCGGTACTCTGTCAAATGCTTTGCTAAAGTCTAAGTAATTAACATCGTAATTTTCGTCATTATCTACTACCTCAAAAACTTTCCTAAAAAACGTCATCAGATTTGTTAGACAAGATTTTCCCTTTGTAAACCCATGTTGAGAGTCGTAGATTAATTTGCTTTTCTCTAGATACGATCGGATGCTATCACCTATAATTGATTCAAGAAGAGACAGGGGAGGTAAAAGGGGAGGGAAAGGGGATGGTCTAGTGGTCCAAGATGTAGGTTATTTGTCCCAAAGTGATATAAAAAAAAGAATGACGTTTAATATCCTCACCCTAACCTAACCTAACTCTGTACTCTGACATAGAACTTGAACATGTCGCACTAATGAAGTAATCTTACCGAATATCTGTCTGTCTGTCTTTGTTTAAATTATCTACCTTGTTTTGTTGTTCTTATCTACGTATGTGAAATATTTATCCTATTATTTTTTACTATTCTCTTCTGTCATCAGTATATTGGAAAAAAGGACATATACCAAGAGCATTAAAGTCACACACACACACACACACACACACACACACACACACACACACACACACACGCACAAACTCTAACATAGCATCGTGTATATTTTCAACTGAGAAATGACAGCAAATTCATGTAATCTCATTTTCGAACAAGTCAAAAGACATTTATGGATTATTAGAATAAGTACATGTTCACTATAACAGGTTCACTATAACAGGTTCACTATAACAGGTTCAATTTAACATGTTCATTATAACAGGTTCACTACAACAGGTTCACTATAACAGGTTCACTATAACAGGTTCACTATAACAGGTTCACTACAACATGTTCACTATAACTTGTTCACTATAACAGGTTCACTGTAACATGTTCACTATAACAGGTTCAATTTAACAGGTTCACTATAACTTGTTCACTATAACAGGTTCACTATAACAGGTTCACTATAACATGTTCACTATAACAGGTTCAATTTAACAGGTTCACTATAACAGGTTCACTATAACAGGTTCACTATAACAGGTTCAATTTAACATGTTCACTATAACAGGTTCACTATAACAGGTTCACTACAACATGTTCACTATAACAGGGTAAATTTAACATGTTTACTATTACAGGTTCACTTTAACATGTTCACTATAACAAGTTCACTATAACAGGTTCATTATTTCCAAATGTTCACAAGTAAAAGGTTCACTATAACTATATGTTCATTATAACATGTTCGCTATAAGAGGTTCACTATATCAACAGGTTTGCTACAACTACATATTCAATATAACATGTTCACTATAACAGGTTCACTATATCAACAGGTTCACTACAACTACTTGTTCACTATAACAGGTTCACTATATCAACAGGTTCACTACAACTACATGTTGTATGTTCACTATAACAGGGTGACTATAACTATATGTTCATCATCAGAGTTTCACTATAACAGCCTCTTACTACATTATTTCTTACACCTCAAAATCTGAGTCTTGTGGTCTGGTTCTACGCTGTTACTGGTATTATAAAATGAGTTCACGTCTCAACAATAACCCTTTTGAACGGCGGCAAGTTATGAAGGTCAACCAGGAGAAAAGTCGTCCTCTTCCACCATGGATGTCCCGTATGAGGGCACAATGGGTCGAGGAGACGGTGTCAGAGACGGTGAAGGCAGATAACTGCCTCTTTGGCGTCATTATTGGCCCCGGAGGCTCCACTATGAAGGAGCTACAGGTAAAATACAACATCCGGGTGCTTGTCCCTCGCAAGGGGTCAAAGGATGAGCCCATCATCGTCGAAGGGAAAGACAAAACTCTCGTCAAGGACGCCGTCCTCCGCATAAAGGCTTTGATAGCTGAAGAGAAGGAGAGGCGTCGGGTCACCACACCAGTATCCCAAACACTCTGCATCCCCAAGGCCCTACACGGGAAGGTCATCGGTCTTAAGGGCCAAAATATCCGACCCGTTACTCAAGCGCTCAAAATAAAGATAAAATTTCCCAATAAAAACGACAATAGTGATGAAGTGACCCTCACAGGCCTTCCTGATCAGGTGGACCAGGGCATAAGTCGCCTCCTGAACTTGGTGACCCGCTTCCCCCCATGTCGGGGCTGAGGTCAGAAGGCCGGACCAGACTCCTCGCACCCTAACCCACCACCCAGCCTTTAATAAAAAA